>NW_027532617.1:2498132-2578132 GCF_008692635.1 Crocuta crocuta | reverse complement strand
GTAATCCCATGATAATTTATGTTTGTGTATGGTGGATATGGGAGGGAGAGGTGGCAATCAGGAAAGACTTCCCTGAGGAAGAGTTTCCTAAGCTAAAGTCCTCAATTAATGAGAGTGAAAACAGGATGGCCATTACAACCTCATATATCAGTGGCTAACCTTACATTAATGTCAGTATGGATATGCCCAGTCAGGAAGCTTTACTACTGAGCATACGTCCTCCAAACAACAGCTCAGGCACTCAGGCTTCTGGTATCTAAGACTTGCAGCTACCTTCAATATGTGTCACCCATGAGAGGGAAAGAAAGAGAGCATGCAAATGGCATGTATGTTATGACTTGCCTCAGCGAAGTGACACATTAACTTCCACTCACTTTCTGTTGGGGACAGCTAATTAGATGGTTCCACCCTAAATGTAGAAAGATGGGGAAATAGATTTTAGCTCTGTGCCCAATAAGAAGAAACTAATTTCATGGGCATCTTTCTAATTCTGTCCCACACATCTCAAGGATGAGTGGGAGTTAATTCACTATTGGTTGTTTGGAAGAGGAAAGGCAAAGGAAAGCATTCTGAACACCAGTTACAGCATATGTGAAGATTCTATGGCAGAAGGAAATGGGCAATGTTTAGGTAAAAGAAAGATTATTGTGGCTAAAATACAAAGGGCACCAGTGGTGAGACTTGAGTTAAGCCTATATAGGGAGGTAGTGTCCAGATTATTCAAGACCTCTGTGCTATTGTGATTTATAATAAAAAATATATATTTGGTCTTTCACCCCCACTGCTGGTGGCACAAAGTTACTAAAACCCTAGGAATTCCCTAAGTGAGGAGAGGTCTAGAAGGGTTCTTTGTTATGTTAACAAGGTGACATTTGGATTCCCCCTAAGCATGGGGGCTGCTTATCCAGGGAGACCACCATTTAATTAGAGGATTGAAATGTTCATTCCCACCCTCTGATCTCCAGGGAGGGGACAGGGGTCATTGTCAATGGCCAATGATATTATTAGTCATGTTTATGTAATGAAGCTTCCATAAAAACTTAAAAGGATGCATTCAGAAAACTTCCAGGCTGGTGAACATGTAGAGATTCTAGGAGAGTGGTATACCTTGAGAAGACAAAGTAGCTTCACACACTTTCCTCACACTTTGCCTTATAATCTCTTCTGCCTGGCTGTTCCTGATTATACCCCTTTGTAGTAAAATGGCAAGCTAGTGAGTAAGCAAGTTCCCTGAGTTCTGTAAGCCACTCTAGCAAATTAATCAAACCTAAGGAGGAGGTCATGAGAACCTCCAATCTGTAGCAGGTTGCTCAGAGGAACAGATAGCAAACAACCTGAGCATGCAATTGGGATCTGAAGGGGTCGGGGGACAGTCTTACAGGCCTGAACACTTAACCTGGGGCTTCTGACGCTATCTCTGAGCAGATCGTGTCAGAACTGAGCTGAATTTTAAGATACCCAGCTGGTATCCAGAGAATTGCTTGTTGGTGGTGTGGGAACCTCCCCAGGCTTTGGAATTGGCGGCAGAACTTTTAGCCTCATAGGACATAATAAAGACTTTGTCCATTATTTTAACTTGAGTGGCAAGTCACTGAAAGGCTGTAAGGGAATGACAGCTGTATTGATAGACTTGTTCTTATTATTGTACACTGTTGAAACTGATTAAAGTAAAGATTTGAAGTGGGGAGTTCAACAATGAGGCTATTACATTGGTCTGAGTGGGAAAGGATTATAGCTTACCCCAGGGTAGCGGCAATGGAGTTGGACAGAAGTGGACAGACTCAGTAGAAGTTGATAACTGGCCACAAGCAAATGGTTATTGAAAGAAGAGGTTGTCAGTTCCCAAGTACAGGAGCCTACAAAGCAGTAAATTAAAACTATTGTTCCAGTTAATCAAATTAAAGTTCTAGGATTAACTTGGCCACCCTAGCAGACAAGTTAAGGTAAGTCAGAGAAAACAAAGCAGAAGCCCATTGAGTGGGCCAACCTGGTGAAGAGAAAGAATAGGTCTGCAAAAACTATGAAGTTACAGTGTGACACAAAGAACATGTCTGCTTCACATGATATCTAAATTTTTGGCAGGAAGACCTATATAGTTGCAATTCTTTCTAGAAAGCTGGATGAAGCCTGTCAGTAAACAATGCATGGCTCCTCCAGGGGTGCCTGAGTGGCTCAGTTAGTTGAGCATCCAAGTCTTGATTTCAGCTCAAGTTATGACATCATGATTTATGGGACAGAGCTCCATATCAGGCTCTGCACTGACAGCGTGGAGTTTGTTTGGCCTCCTCTCTCTCCCTCTCCATGCCCCAACCCTGCTCCTATTCTCTTTCTCTGTCTCTCAAAATAAATAAATACACTTAAAACAAAAACAAACAAAACAATGCATGGGCTCTTCTAGGGCATAAACCTTGCATTTTTCATTCTTTTGTCTTCAAACACTACTATATTTGCTAACATCTAATATCACTCATTATGAGTTTATTAAATGATATGCTCCATATCCCTATCCTTATTCAGTAAAGAAAGAGCTATGTAAGAAGGACATTGGAGAGTTGAGATGTAATTCAAATAATATTTAAATGTGTTGTAATCATATTGCCTTAGGTAAGTGATGGTAAGGCCAGATTGAGATTGAGCGAAAAACTGGGAAACATTCTTGCACTGCTGGTGGGAATGCAAACTGGTGCAGCCACTCTAGAAAACAGTATGGAGTTTCCTCAAAAAGTTAAAAATACTACTACCCTATAATCCAGCACTTGTACTACCAGGTATTTACCCAAAGAACACAAAAATACTGATTTGAAAGAATACCTCCATCCCAATGTTTATAGCAGCATTATCCAGAATAGCCAAATTATGGAAATAGCCCAAATGACCAGTGACTGATGAATGGATAAAGAATTTATAGGGGTGCCTGGGTGGCTCAGTCAGTTAAGCGTCTGACTTCGGCTCAGGTCATGATCTCAAGGTTCGTAGGTTCGAGCCCCACATCAGGCTCTGTGCTGACAGCCAGCTCAGAGCCTAGAGCCTGTTTCAGATTCTGGGTCTCCCTCTCTCTCTGACCCTCCCCTGCTTTATCTCTCTCTCTCTCTCTCTCTCTCAGAAATAAAACATTAAAAAAACCTTTAAAAACAAAAGAATTTATACACACACACACATAATGGAATATATGTAATGGTATATAACACATATAGGGAATATTACTCAACCATAAAAAAGAATGAAGTCTTGCCATTTGCAACAACATGGATGGAGCTAGAGAGTACTATGCTAAGGAAAATTAGTCAGATGAAGACAAATAAATGATTTTACTCACATGTGGAATTTAAGAAATAAAACAAATGGGTATAGGGAGGAAAAAGAGAGAGAGAGAGGGAAACCAAGAAACAGACCCTCAACTCTAGAGAACAGACTGAAGATTACCATAGGGAGGTAAATGGGGGGTGGATGAGTGAAATATGTGCTGAGCACCAGGTGTTATATTTTTGAGTCACTAAATTGGACACAGACACCAGACACTAACTAATATTACACTGTTTGCTAACTACCTGGAATTTAAATAAAGCCTTAAAATAATTTTAATAATATTTTTATGAAAAATAAAAAAAGAGAGAGAAACTGGAAAGAGTTTATAGTTTTGTTACTCACAGCTCCTTAGGGAAGAAACAACACAGGATGCAGGCTACTTAGCAATGCAACAAGACAGCCACTAGGCAGAGGGAGAACATAAAACTGGGCAAATGCCTTTATTGTGCTTTCCGCAAAAAGGAATGGACAGGGCAGAGGGGGTGAATATAGGATTGGCTAGCTATGTTTGGAAGTGCTGCCCTGTAAAAATCAGGCTCACTGTTACTGTTAGCACATGTGGTTTGGAATTACCCAAAATCTCCAGAAATCTCCAGAAGTTTTGGAGTGGGCTAGGGTTTACTTGAGAACAGCTAGTGGCCATTTTACAAATGCTAAAGTTTCTTTTTACAGAAATCAAAAGTTCAGTTAATATAAAATTATAATTCCCAGAGTCATCCCTCCAACACTGAACATTTCACTTGATCTAGATTCATGTATGCATATTTCTTCTAGGATGTATAATAGGCACTGGGAAAATTAAATGCCCAAAAGTAACTCTTGATTCTTACCCATCTACCCTATCTATTCCTTTCCTATTCTATTCATTGCAGTATATGGTGTCCTCATACAATTCTTGCTTTTGCCTAAAACCTAAGCATCATCTTTGATTTCTCTCTTTTTATCATTCACCATAGTTAATCCATCAGCAAGTGGCATCAGCTCTACTCAAAATATATCTCAAGTGCTTTTACTCCTTTCTATGCCCAAATTCTTCTTGGCTGTCACTCTATGAAGTTCATACCGCTAGCACAAACCATATCTCTCCTTTGCTTCACATGACATCTGAAATTAAATCCAAACTCCTTGGGATGTCTGGGTGACTCAGTCAGTTGAGTGTCCATCTTTGACTCAGGTCATGATCTCGTAGTTCTTGAATTCAAGTCCTGCAACTGGCTCTGTGCTGACAGCTCAGAGCCCAGACCCTGCTTTGGATTCTGTGTCTCCCTCTCTCTCTGACCCTTCCCAAGTCATGCTCTTTCTCTCTCTCTCTCAAAATAAGTAAATATCAATATTTTTAACTCAAACTCCTTAACACCATCTATGAAGTCCTACAAACTCTGGTTCTCCATCTTCATCTTCCTTATCATTTGAGAACACACTAGCTTCTTTGGCATTTCTTTAAATCTGTCCTTTAAATATTCCAATGTCTCCCCCTCCAGGGTCCTTGCATTTGCTGTGCTCTCTGATTGAAATGCTCTTTTTCCCCACTCATCACATGGCGTGGTATCTCCATTGTTTAATCACAACTCATAAGTACCTTCCCCAGAAAGTCTCCCTAGAACTAATCTATCAATGGTAAGGTTCACTCCCATCATCATCCCATCATCACTGTGCTTGATCTCTTTATCATTTAAGTGTTTTCTAGGGAAATCCCAAGACAATTATTTGCAATCAGGCAGTTTATTTGGAAGTTATATATTTTTAAACAATGGAATAAGGGAACCAAAGAAAGATGTAGAAAAGAAGAAAAAGCCAATACAAGATGTTTTATTGAGCTAGTAGCAACTGTGGTGCATGGAGCTCAATTCTTCTAGAGACCTTCTTGAGAAACAAAATAGAATGAGCCTTAGAACTTTCCCTCAAAGGAAAGGAGGTTTGGACATTTATCACACACTTCTATTCACCAATGGTTGAGGGGTGTCCTACTGATGTTAATTCCCCTTTATCATCCTGGCATCTGCTAAGAGAGGTTCCAGGTTTTAGAGAAAATTTGAGAAAGAAAAGCAGAGAGAGAAAGAAGACACATTAAGAGGATGTTATCATCCTATATGAGAATTGTTCCATCAAAACCTGAAGCCAAATTCAGAGGTAAACAGAGGGAATATGATGTGAAGCACCAAAAGTGTTGGCCACACTGTTACAAACTACTTTTATTTATTTACTTTGTTGTACGTCCAAAAGGAGGTCCAGAAAATGTAAAGGAGATGAGAGACATCTGATTTTTAAAAACAACTGGACCTCGGGGCACCTGGGTGGCTCAGTCGGTTAAGCGTTCAACTTCAGCTCAGGTCATGATCTCACAGTTTGTGGGCTCGAGCCCTGTGTCGGGCTCTGTGCTGACAGCTAGTTGAGAGCCTGAAGCCTGCTTCAGATTCTGTGTCTCCCTCCCTCTCTGGCCCTCCCCTTCTCACGCTGTCTCTCTCTCTCTCTCTCTCAGAAATAAATAAAACATTTTTTAAAAAATTAAAAAAAAAAAACCAACTGGACCTCAAGGACATTGATTTAGACTAACCACATTTTTGGTTCATAACATAATATTATGATTTCAGTTTCTCCCGTGACCCTCTTCATTTAGTTAATTTACTTATTTATATCAATATCTTAGTAACCATAAAACCATTATCTAAAAGAAGAGTTAGACCTTCATATAACTATACAATCTATCATCAGTTGATCTTCCAATGTGTCAGCCCAACCACTGAGGAACCCACCCGATGAACTGAATGTTTTTCATTCATCACTTTCCTTTTTTCTAAATTTTTATTTTTCATATCTATGTCTTTCTAAAAAGTAGGTATATACTTTATATTTGTTGTTCTTACTTTTATAGAAATTATATCATAACATGAAATATTTAAAAACTTGCATATTAATTTATTAGATCGTTAAAGTCATCTAAAGTACTGTTCAAGAAATTAAACAAAACATGATTATCAATATAAACAAAAGGATAAAATTATATCTCAGTATAAGCCATTTGTTGTGATAGCCATATAATATTCTTTTTTTTTCCTTTTGAGAGAGAGAAAATGTGCACACAAGTGGGATAGGGACAGAGAAAGAGGGAGAGAGAGAATCCTTTTTTAAGAATAATATTTTAAGTTTATTTTTTAATTTACATCCAAGTTAAGAGAGAGAGAATCTTAAGTAGACTCCTGACCCAGTTTGGAGCCTGAAACAGAACTTGATCTCACAACCATAAGATCATGACCTGAGCCAAAATCAAGAGCCTGATGCTTAACCACTGAGTCACTTAGGCACCCTGTGATAGCTATAAAAGATTCTGCTGTGTCGTTATGATGTTCATTCTTCTGTTGAGGGTTATTTGGTTGTTTAGAGTTTTGCTGTTGTATGTGGTTCTGAAACAAATATACTTGTATTCATATCTCTTATTACATATATACAAGAGTTCCACTTGAGAATATGCTTAAGAGTAAAACTACTGAGACACAACAAAGTATTTGTTCATTTTTGGGATATAGTTTTCCAATATAGTTGTGCCAACTTATACTTCTAACAGGAACATTTAAGAAATTCTATATTTTCTCTAACTCTTGTTATCTCTAGATGAATAGGAGTTCATAATTTAAAAAGAAAAATGCTTCATTGATGATCTTTTAATGTTATTTCAAAACTGTTTTTACCCAAATTTCTGAAATATATATACCTACAAGTTCTAAATTTATAAAATTTTGTATGTGATATTTAAGTCCTTTGTAAATCTAGAGTTTGTCTTTACAAGTCAGGAGAGTTTATTAAGTAATAACTAAGTAGCTGATACAATTTTACCTTTTTGCTTATATTTATAATCAGTTTTTAAAAATTTATATAACAGCACTTCCTTTCTATATTGATTTTCCATGCCACCTTTCTCTTACACAAAATTGCATGATATGTAATTTGTTTCTAGATTCTCTATTCCGCTGAGCATTTTATCCCATTCCTCTGCCTATCTTCAGAAATATCCAAGGTAGTCTTGACCTTTATTCTCCATGTAAATTTTAGTATCGTTTTGTCAAGTTCCATTAAAAAATCCAGTTGAGATTTTTACTAGGCTCAATCTATAAATCAGTTTGGGAAAAGTTGATATCTTTATGCTATTAAGTCCCCCATTCAATGAACATGGTATATTTCTTCATTTATTTAGGTGTCTTTTAATATCTCTTAATAAAAGTTTATATTTTTTTCTGTAGAAATCTTAAGTATCTTTTGTTAAATCTATTATTACGTATTTGGCATTCAAAGAATATGTTGATACCTGCCTATATTATATACACATATTTAATTCTGTAGTAATATTGACATGATTTTTCTTTTTCCTTTGTTCTATATATCTTTTAAGACAATGACAAATTTTACTCAGGCATTTGATCGTTTTTACTCCATATGCCTTTTCATATACCCTGGATTTTTTCTTATTTTTTTAAAGAACTTCATTCCAAAATGTTTCCATGTAGATCTTTGTCGAGCAAAACACCTGAGACCTGTATGCCTAATATATTTTATTATGCCTTTATATTGTAAGCTCTAATTTTCTTACATTCAATAATTTGTATGGTTAGGGAGACTATTTTTTCCTATTATCATATAAATTGTTCCCTTAAAAAAATCTAAATCAATATCCATGTTAATTATAATGAGCTCAGGGGACAGGACTGGAGGGTCATCAATGAGTTTTGGTGTATAGAGATCCAGAGACCAGCAAACCACAATCAATCACTCCACACTTCATAAAACATTTCCTTAGGTCAAACTTTCACTCTCCATCCTCTAGTAAGAAATATCATTAGAACAAGGTGCTATTTGAATTGTAATTCTCCAGGTATAAGAATTTGGAAAGAATGAGTTAGAGAAGAAATTGCCCAGATCAATTATTTGCCAGCAGTTTTTCTCAGCTCCTTACAAGCATAGCACTCTGAGTTACCCTGATTTTACTCTTGGGGACACTTGGACAAGAGGCCTGAGTCAGCAGGTGTGGAGGCAGGCATTGCTTACTACAAGGGAAATTGGTGAGGGGGTTGGGGAAGGTTAGAGACAGGAGCAAATAGAATTCCAGCATTTCCCCTGCCCTAGCTTAGCTGGACTGCTCCTTGTTCCAGAACAAAGGTACTGCCTTCTCTCGACTACCACTCCCTGTCACAGACACACACCAGCTACTCAAAAATCTCTCCTCACAAGTCTTGTTTTAAAAAAATGAAACAAAACAAAACACAAAAACTCATAACTTTTCTATTTTTTTTCTCTAGTCCTCTAGACTTTATGTGGATTCAGCATCTTGATTGTAATTGGAATCAGGTGATCTGACTTGATATTTGAAATGCTTACCCTGGCTCCTATGGGGAGAATTTTTTGTGGCCTGGGGGCTGAGAGAAGATAGTAACTGGGGCAAGGATAATAGCAGTGGGGCAGAGAGAAGTGGATGTGATGCATTTTGGAAGTTATTTTATCAATTCAGTCAAGTTAACAACACTAAACCACACCATTGTAATGTGTTCAAAATGCAAATAACCTAAACAGAAAAAGCTTGAGGATATCTTTCATTAGGGTGGTCATCATGAAATTGTAGAAAAATGTAGATACAGGAGATATTTTGAAAATAGCACCAACATGAATTACTCCTGGATCTAAGCTGAGGAAAAAGAGAAAAGCAACAATTATGAATGACTGTAGATTTTTGTTCTAGAAAACACTGTTTTGTCTGATGTTTCATATTTAGTGATTTATGAACTCATTTACTATTTATCTACTTTTTTTTAGAAGAATGAAAACTTTTCAAGAACAAGTTCCTTAATGTGGTTTTCACTGTTCTACGCTTAACACCTAAAGTACTTGAAATACAGGAAGAGCCTAATCATATTTGTTGAAAAAATGAATGACTAAATGAATGAATGAATGAGGCAACCATCCCTTGAAAGTCTTCCCAGATAACACAGATAATTTAGATTATATCTGCCCTCTTTGCGTAGTTTCTATTTAACTATCTCACATCACATTTGCTAATTTTATTGATATTATCTGTTGTTGTCAGTACATTCTTCACTAGATTATAAATTTATTTGTCAAAATGTCAAGTATTAGTCATCCTTAATACCATAGCACCTATTCACTCGTTCTTTTATTTAATAAATATTTCCTGGTCACCTCTTATGTACTAGACAATTTTCATAGTGAAAGATTGTGAAAGTGAAGAGACCTAATGATAATCCCATTTTCCAATGGGAGAAGACAGGTAAATAAGCAGAAAGTTATAAAAGCTACAATAAGGTTATGTGTATTATCTCATCCATCTTACTTACACAGAACTGAATATGTTTGTCAAACTCTTAAACTCTAAAAAGTGGGAAAATGAGTAATTGATGGATGCAATTGATGATACTTAATGAATCTCGGTCCAATATTTATAGTGGCCATCAGTTGACCAGTTAAAGACAAAGGAAGGTGAGACAGTCAAGGACCAGGAGGGAGATTTTCTAAGAACTAAGGATAAAATCGAAGATAAATAAAAACCTTAGCCAAAATGTATAATGGAATGTGATCCTTTCAGAGGACCCAGCAAAGGTAAAGTGCAAAGTGTAAAGAGGTTAGGAAAACAACCTGGCTTTAAAGCGGAGGCTTTGTCATTAAAATTAGATAAAGGAGTAAGTCAAACAGTAAAGTCTAGACAGAAGACAAGGTTGGATGCCCTGAACCTGGGGAAGATAACTCTAGAAGACAGGGAAAATAAATACATAGAACATAAAGGCAGATAGAACAAAATATATGGGAGCTGGGAGCAGCATGAGTAGGCAATATAAATCTGTCATTTTGAGAATTCTGGTGGAGACTCAAATGAAGGATAAATGTGGTTTCAGTGACTTTTCTGAGGATGGCATCTTGAAAATATTTCCTAAGGACAACAAGAAAGCAAGTAAAATATGGTTAATTGGCATAAAAGATTGCAGCAGGGTAAATTTCCAGTCTGTCGCTGGTTTTTCACAGGACTCTGATAATCAAGATCTTGTTAATTCAGGAATCCTATCATCAAAATCCAACAATCACTATTACCACTATGCATTGTGGAAAGTTTAGTTCAGTCTATAAATGATTGTCAGTTCAATATGTTTCTTCATTTACTGGTGACTATTTCTGTATCCTTTGCCCATTTGGAAAAATGTATCAAGATTTTGCATCAAATATAATTTATAAAAAATCAAAAATTAAAATGAAATTAAAATCAAAAGTAACTAATTAGAAGAAACAAAAAGAAAGAATATTAGATCATAAATCCTAGACTAAGAGAACAATTGTAGAATTTGGGACATATACAATAATGTTGCCGCTATGTCCATTGTACATGAACTGATCATGTGCATCCCTATCTGAGCCTTCCTGATAATTCCTGGTTACCTTAATGGAGAAAATAAAGGAAAAAATCCTTGAGGTCATACAGGTCATAATGGCGAACTGCCTGAACTGCCCAAACTGCCCAGGCTGAGTGTTCCCCACATCCACTTCCTTTCCCTACCTCTGCATAGCAATGACCCCAAGTCACCCTATCCCTATACATCCAATCCACGTTAAACACCTCTGCCGGTATGGGTGGGCTTCTTTTAACTTTATAAGCAAATGACCACCTTTGTATGGGGCTCAGACCTCTGGAGAATGATCTCCTCTGAGCCCACCGGTGTAAAATAAACCTCCTCCAGTCCAAGATCTCCAAGTGCCACTTGGTTCTTCTGCCAATGATCCAGACCAGATTTCTGCAACAACCTTGCATAGTTAATTTTATTTTTTTTAAGTTCTAGCCATTCTGTCTTTTTTCAAAACTAGATACCCTTGAATCTCTCAGACATTTTCCCTCTTTTTCCTTTTATCAAATAATTTACAAAATTGACAAGTTGAACAAATTTTATCAGACCCAAAAATGGTGAAGAAGGGAATAGGTGTAATGAAAGAAGAATTTAAATTTAAGGAAAGAAATAGGAAAATACACAGAAGCATGAAGTCTATGGCACATTGAAGAAATTATCAGTACAGTGATATGTGACCATATCAATTACTTGATGTAGAGATCCATGTTCTCTGGTTCTATTGAGAGTTTAGCATTCAGTCACAAAGATCCTTCTGATCCCATGAAATAGATGTTAGAATTAACTGATTATTTTTGCAAACAATCTTCAACGTTATTCAATACCAGGAGAGCAATTAAAATATGAATCATACACTGCATCCTGTTAACAAAATGTCTGCTTGACATAATCTCTTAAAATGTCCTCATTATTTAAATAAGAGAATCAAGAAAATAAAAATAAGAAAGGAACGAGATGAAGAGTTATAAGAACTGTTATTGTAAATTCCTTAACTACCAATAACCTTCAGTGCTATTTAGTTCTATTTAGATCAAATGATAAATTGGAAAAATCAAAGTTCTGTTTAATTAGGGTCTCCCTACCCCTGGTTTTAATTTCAGATAAAATTTAACAACACTTAATTGCTTATTATACTCAGTCATTGTGGTCTCAGTGAATCAGCAAAGCTAATATAGAAGTATGAAAACCTAATTCAAAGTACGAAAACCTATTCGAAAATGGCTTGGCCCCTTTTCCTCTCTCAGTAGGTGAGTTTGGAATCTATAAACCAGAAATTGACTCACAAATCAATTATATTTTAAATATGTTCAGCTAGTCCTACTCAAGAAACACTATATAACTCCTTCAGTAATTACTTAAACATCATTCACCAGAAAAAGACACCAACTCAGGCCTTCCATAAAAATCCTTTTGATAGACAAAACAATAAACTACAAACTGTTCATCTTCCTGATTAAATCATGACATATTTTGCATTTTCTTCTTTAAGATGCATAGTGGGTATCACTTGCTAATGTCTCTGTCAGTGAAAGATTTTTACTAGCTCTCACCTTTATTTCAGAAATCTCTTCCCCGAATCTGTATCATAGATTCTACTTTCTTGTAGGGTACACATTCCCTGAACTATTTGATATGCTAGCTGACTTCTTAGTGTATGGTACCTCCAACAGTCATTTATTTTCATTGATCATATGTTTAAAATCACCTGTACCCATTTGTATTCAGGTGCCTTTGTTTTAAACCCTTGTTTTCTATTTCAGCTGTTAAAATGCATAATAAAAATTAAATTGGAACAACAGAAATGAAACAGAATAAACCTTCTCTAATAATTCCCTCAGAACTCTTAACACAGAGGAACTTTGATGGTCTATTAAAGAAATGCTCCGGAATTTAAAAATCAACAGCAACAACAAAACTTCAAAACATTTAAAAATTCTTTGGGAATGAGTACATATTATGTTTTTAAAAGACTGTAGCTTTTCTTAATAGAGATTACTAAAATCTTAGTAAGTTAATTCAAGTTATTTTGGAGTTATGCTGGATATCTTTAGATAGAATACAGAAGTGTGTTTACAGAATATGCTAGGCTGAACCTGAATGGCAAGTCACCTATTAACCAAAGCCAACATATTTTGTAAAATCCTAACACTGACCCTTGGTTTAATGAACTTCATATTTTTTTCTCTCTGCCTTCTGGGTATATACCATCTAGAGATATATTCTGTTAAATCAGCTTAATTTTTTGTTTGAGTAAGTTACAAATAATTCTCTATCAAGAGATTTTGCATAAAAATCAGAATTTTAAATATCTTGACAATCAGAAAATTTAACTACATTGGTTCTGCATTCCTATGTGGCAATAACTACAGGATTTGAGGGGCATCTGTCCTCTTTACTAAGGTCAAGTGCTGTCCAGAACGTGCCCTGCCACATACCTGATACATTCACTTACTTGACTTATCACCACACAGGCATTCACATGTGGCCCTGTAATAAGACTTTTAGTCCACACAGGGATACACAATGCTTTCCTTTCTCTCACAAGGTTGGCAGTGAAGAGTTGGAAATACCTTGCCTGCCTTTAGAATGAACTGGCATAGACAAATTAGGGAAACTTCTTAATAGTTCCTAGGAATATAGTTTCTCTCTCTCTCACGTGCAGACATGTCACACCATGCATTTCATAAGATTTGTCTTTAGTTGCCATTGAAATCAGAAATAGGTAAAGACTTAGGGAAAAAGAAGTTTAGGCACAAGGGGCCTCCAAATTAGTTCAATGTAATTCATACTAGGTTTGGGGAAGTTATAGTTGTCAAGTTATAAGGAATATGCTTGTTCTAGCCTTGATCTCCACAAATGTAGATCTTTTTCAGGATGGTGTAGGTGTGACGTCAGAACAAGATATATGATGTCAGAACAAGTCATAATCTATGTCCAAGCCAAATAGCATTCCTTCAATGCCATTTTCAGTCTACCAATTTATATAGATATGTGCCTATAATAATCATATGTGTGACCTGTGGTAATAATTAAGAATTGTTTATCATTAGTATCCACTTTGTCACAATTATGAATCCCTATATTTGAGAATAGACCTTGAAGAAGAGACCTTGTTCTGCCAACCTATCTGAAGAGAACGGTAAGTTGGTATGCAAAAACCCACAGTGCTGAGTAGAATAAAACAGCATTTTCATCTGAGACAATAAACAAGAAACCAAGATTTATACTAAAACAAAAAAAGGAAGAGCAAGAAATTCCTAGGACAGAAATTTTGAGAAAGTGATAAGAAAAAATTAACTTCAAGAGGGAAGAGAATTAGCATATTATGTGCTAGACACTTTACATGGGACATCTCAATCACAATACCACATCTAAGAGGAGAGTACGGCCCCCAGTGTAAAGATGCACAGAAAGATGAAGTAATTGAACCATAGTCATGAAGTCTGAAAATAGAATATAAACATGATTCTTTGACTCTTGACTGTATTCTTTTCCCACTATACTATGATGGAATAATTAAGCAGCATTAACAAAAGAGGGATTTTCATGAAATGAGTTACAGTAGGAATTGTTTCAGGTGAATGACTCACTTGGCCCAATTATTCTCTACTTTATGTGACAATGGACATTATTTTTGGTTTTATAAATTCACTGAATAAACTGAGAAAATGCTTATATACTCTAATACTCCTCAATTTACAGATGAGGTCAATGCTTACCAAACTTTCAGAAAAGATCAGTACAAAATTAAAAGTAGTACAGAAATGGGAATTTAAGTTCTCAGAGTTGCTTTGAAAAGTGCTCTCCATTAAACTGTTATCTTCAAAATCATGAGCATATATTATATCTTGAGTAGAAATTATTTGCCATTAATATACAACATTATTAGTTCTGGGCATCAGTTTTCTCATCTCTTAAGTGGGAATCCATAAGATTGAAGAGAGGATTAAATTAAATAATTCATGGAAAGGCTTGACAAAGTGGTTGGCATGATGTAAGCATGTAAGCATGTAAAGGCCAGTTGTTACTATCACTGTCACCTATAATAAGCCCAAGGTGTGAGGGCAGGAAAACTATACCATAAAGACCAGACTACATGTAGTTAGAATTAAAGACCGTTCCGAAAAAGGAATTTTTACAAACACTCAAAACTCCTATCTGTAACTTAAATATAAACGTTAGAATATTTTATTATTTTGCTTGTTTCATATTAAAACTCTGAAGAGTTTTATCCCTTAGGAAGAACTTATGTGAAATATACCTATTTGAAATCCAAACTTATTTGAAAGATTTCATCTAAAATATGTAATTTTTTGGCAGCAAAAGATTATGAATTGGAACCTCTATTATTGACCTAAGTTGTAGGTTTAATTCCACTAGAACCAAACAAAATATGCTTAAAACCAGGAGAAAAAAATTAAATAAGCGAATAAATGTGTATGTAGGGAAAGGGAGGATGGGAAGGATTACCGAGACGCTTAATGAATATCGACTCCATGTTCCATGGAATAAAGGGTAAGATAAATCTAACTCATTGATGTATCTTTGTCTTTTTTTTTTTTAAACTTATGGAATGTATCCACATCCTCTTTCCATTTGCGTGACTTAACTAGCCTGTAGTCCACCCATAAGCCCAATCCTTTAAATATATCTCTCTTTCTATTTCAGATGAAATCATGAATGGGAATGGGAAAATGGAGCCTGATATATGCCAATGCTGAATTAGAGAAAGTAGACTTTATGGTGTCACCTCAAATTGGAAAGAGACTCAAAATTAAGCTATCATAGAGGGTATAAATACCATAATATTAGTAAAAGAAAAACAAGTGGTCAGAAGTTAAATTCCACACTGTTAAATGTGCCTGAAGCTTTCAAAGATAAAATACAAATCAAAGGAGGGAGAGGAAAGCTGCCACCCAAACTAGAAAATAAACTTGGTACTTTTCCTTTCTTCTTCCATCATTTAGACATAAATGTTCTCTCCTTTCTCAAAGCAACAATAAAAACAGTGGGAGGAGATGACAGCAGTGCCATTTAAAAAATTACCTCAAATGTAGAAAGAAAGCAAAAATAGTACAGTTGTGCCTTTTTGCTGTCATACTGGAGCACTGTCTAAAACATCTACCCAAGGATCATAGCACACTAGAGAAAAGATAACTTTCCTTGATTTACTATTTTCTATTTATTAAAGTCCCCATTCTATAGAATGAGAGGTTAACTTTTAGAAATTGATAAATCATAGGGGCGCCTGGGTGGCTTAGTCGGTTAAGCGTCCGACTTTCGCTCAGGTCATGATCTCGCAGTTCGTGGGTTCGAGCCCCGCGTCGGGCTCTGTGCTGACTGCCGGCTCAGAGCCTGGAGCCTATTTCAGAGTCTGTATCTCCCTCTCTCTGACCCTCCACTGTTCACACTGTCTCTCTCTATCCTAGAAATAAATAAAAATATTTAAAAAAAAAGAAATTGATAAATTATAGATATTTTATCTGATACAGATATAAGTGATTTTTGTCTAATATAAAGATAACCCCAAATTATTAATTTATTGTTCTGGGGGATATTGACAAGTCTTAGATTAAAGGTTCTCATATTGAAAAGTCTTCAATTTTCTTCAAGTAGCTCCTTCTTTTGGACACTCATGTGAAAAAAATAAAAATCTTAACTTATTTCAGAGTGTGGAGACAAAGGTAATGCCAGAACTACTTGCTTGTTCAGAGAAATGAAGGCAGATCAGGTTATCATGAAAATGTTTGGAGTAGTTGTGGTCAGAAAGACAACCCAGGACCAAATTCTAAAAGGCTTTGCAGGTTATGGTAAAGCGTCTGAATGATGAAAAAGCTCATAAAGGCTATACACAACAATACACTGTGAATAGATCTTTATTTGACAATGTTCACTCTGACGGCCCAGACATGGGGATAAAGTATGAGAGGGAAGCAAGACCAGAGGCAGGGAGACCAAGCAGGAGATGACCATAGTAGTTCAAGAGAAGTAAAGGAGACTGACCTGGAAGACTATGGACAGTTGCCTTAGAAACAACATATTTTAGAGAAATGAAAGGAACTAGAAGCTGACCCATGGACTTCTATGGATAGAGGCACATTATTAAGTTAGAAAGAGCACTAGGAAGAGAATACCTGGTATATTAATTTTCCTTTTTTTATTAAAAAACTTTTCTAAATGTTTATTTATTTTTGAGAGAGAGAGCGACAGAGCAAGAGTGGAGGAGGAGGAGACAAACCCACACACACAGAGAAATCTGAAACAGGTTCCAGGCTCTGAGCTGTTAGCACAGTGCCTGATGTGGGGCTCGAACTCATGAGCTGTGAGGTCATGACCTGAGCCGAAGTCGGATGCTCAACTGACTGAACCACCTAGGTACCCCGATGCCTGGTATATTAATTTGCAATTGCTGTGTAACACCACACACAACACAAATGTATTCTCTCATGGTTTCCATGGAGCAGGAGTCACCTATTTTAGCTGGGTACCCTGCTCAGGATCTCACAAGTCTGAAATTAATTTTTTAATGTTTTACTTATTTCTGAGAGAGACAGAGTGAGAGAGAGTGAGAGAGAGAGAGAAAGAGAGAGAGAGAGAGAGCACAAAGCAGGGGAAGGTCAGAGAGAAAGGGAGACACAGAATCTGAAACAGGTTCCAGGCTCTGAGCTAGCTGTCAGCACAGAGCCTGATGCAGGGCTCGAACCCACGAACCGTGTGATATCACCTGAGCCAAAGTTGGACGCTTTACTGACTGAGCCACCCAGGTGCCCCACAAGGCTGAAATTAAAGTGCTATCAATATCCTTGCTTTGAGACTTGTCTAAGAAAAAAATCCACCTGCAAGCTCCCACAGGTGACAGGTGGTTGGCACAATTCATTTTCCTGTGGCCATATGACTGAGATCTCTGTTTTCTTGCTAGCTGTAAGTTAGAGGATGCTCTCAGCTTCTAGAGTGGTTTACTCCTTCAAAGCCTACAGAAGGGTGTCTGCTGCTGGCTTTGAATTTCTCACTTCTTTTAACATATGATTATGTCAGGCTCTTCTGGAATAATTTTGTTTTGATAAACTCAGTTGATTAGGGAACTTAGTTATACCAGCAAGATCCCTTCTACCACACAAAGTAAAATGATTACAGGATTGATAATTCATAATAGTCACATGTTCTTCTCACTTTGAAGAAAAGAGGATCATGTAGGGTGCGTACAGTAGAAAGAAGTGATCTTGGAGAGCATCTTAGAGTTCAGCCCATCACACTGGAAAGGAAGATTATGAATGGGAATTAAAGCTTTATCAAATTAAATGGCCTAGAAAGATAGGAAATAAGATACATAGACAGGATTGAACATAGGGATAGAAAACTTGATTAGTCAGAGACCTAATGTAATCAGTCCTAAGGCACACACAATGTTGAGTATTCACTGTCTAAAATGTACATCCATATGGGGCGCCTGGGTGGCTCAGTCGGTTAAGCATCCGACTTTGGCTCAGGTCATGATCTCACAGTTCAGACGTTCAAGCCCCGCGTCGGGCTCTGTGCTGCCTGCCAGCTCAGAGCCCGGAGCCTGTTTCAGAGTCTGTGTCTCCCTCTCTCTCTGACCCTCCCCTGCTCAGTCTGTCTCTCTCTCAGAAATAAATTAAAAATAAATAAATAAAATAAAATGTACATCCATGGATAACTCCTAAATTTTAATTCCATACAGCTCTATAAAAATATGCAAGTAGCAAGGAAGATATCTAATAAGACAATATAAAGAAAATGGAATGATTTTTCCATTTCAAATTGCACTACCCCATGTTCTCTTCTCTTTTCAAAGGAGCTCTTGCTAACACTCTTATCATTGTTTCTACATTCTGCTGGAGCTGCTCCAAACTTCCCACATTTAGCTGAAGTTGTGAGACCCTCAACTGTCATAACAGTACAATAAAAGGCTGATGGCTGCTAAGTGTAGAGAATTGTCTCACAGCTTTTACAGACAGTGCTCCTATTTATACAGCCTGGTATCTCAACCTCATTTTCAACAGTACTAAGTTGCATTTTTTTTAACCTGCCCCAACTGCTTTTCTAAACATTTCTACAATGTTATTTTTATAATAATGTCTTTATTTCAATCACTGAAAACATTTACTCAAGCAGTGGGTCTCTGAAGTTATACCTCATATAAATCAATTCAGTATGGGATCATCAGAATAAAATAGATCACAAAGAGGTCATATAGATCAGCCTCTTGTTTCAGATCAACTCCAAAAAAGAGCTTTTCTACTCCAGAAATATGTCCTCAAAAGGAAATTTCACTGTCATTACTTCATCAATTTATTCTTGTATCTAATTACTTCTTATTCTAGTCTCTCTGGACATGTAGGACTGCTTGCTGGTAACCACATTTCTTATAGTAGCTGTTTATAAATCTGAAGACTTTCCCAAAATTGTTTTGATAATCTCTCTTCCAGACCAACAGAATTCTGTGCTTGGTCAATTTTATGTATTTTCAGCATTCAATGAACAGGATTTTAGCAAATTCTTAAGTGATGCCAAATTTTCAAATGTCTTGTACATTTGAAAAACAAAAGCAAATTTAAAACAAACTAAGACGGCCCTAATACCATGCAAACAGTTGTTTGGCTATGCATCTATCTTTCTAGTAGCTCAAGTTCTCATGGTCTCCTCATCTGATAACTATTACTTCTATTTTAGAGTCATCCTTTCCTTCTGCAAAGGAAGTGGGTTACAGACAAATATAGTCAGTGGGACAGTGGGACTTGGTAATCTTCCTCTGCTCCTTTTAGTTCTCTGAACAAGTAATCAATAAGTTGAAATGCAGTGCCTTCATTCCAATATTAACTCAAGGTGATCTTGAAAATATATTTAAGAATCCCTATAGTTTCATACCACTTCTCTGTACAACATCAATTTCCATAATTTTTTATGCTCTTTATTTTGTCAATATTGCAACTTTTGCCACACAATATCCATTATAGCCTATTATACCTGCTCTCCATAGATGCTATTAAATAGCCACATCTGAGTCTGACTTCTTAAATACCATTTTTTTGGCTGGGTATCAACACTGTCCAATTGATTTTTTTTCTTCATACTACTTCTGAACAAGACAATGAACTATTAAAATTCCATCTTCTTATTTATATAATCACACGGTGACTATTCTCATCAATATTGACAAAAAAAGAAAAAAGTTTACTGAAAACAATATTGTGTTTAATACACGCACTGGATTGTGTTCAAAATTGCAAGTTTCAAATCCTTTGAAAATAGAAAGTTGCATATTTTGAAGAAATACATAAATATTAGAGGAATATAATTTTTATTTGTCCTCTTCTTTTTTACATTAACTTGCACGTTTGTGAATATTAGTGTGTGTGACAGTGAAGATAATATACATATTCATCTAGTTTTACTCTCCATTTAATTTTACTCTAATTTGAATTGTCTATTCAGAACTTAGTCAATTCCAAATTCATTCTATGAAGCCAGAATCATCCTGATACCAAAAGCAGATAAAAACACTGCTAAAAAAATTACAGGCTAATATCCCTGATGAACATGGATGCAACAATTCTCAATAAAAACTAGCAAAAAATCATTCACCACAATCAAATGGGATTAATTCTTGAGTTGTAAAAGTGGTTCAATATTCACAAATCAATCACTGTGATACAAAATATCAATAAGACATTTAATCATTTCAATACAGGCAAAAAAATTTTTTTGACAAAGTACAACATCTATTCATGATAAAAGTCCTCACAAAATAGGTTTAGAGGGAACATTCCTCAACATAATAAAGGCCATCTATGAAAAACTCACTGCTAATATCATACCCAATGGTAAAAAACAAAACAAACAAAACAAAAACAACAAAACACTGAGAGATTTTTCTCCCAGGGTGAGGAAAAGTCAAGAATATCCACTCATAACATTTTTGGTCAACATAGTACTAAGTCCTAGCCATAGCAATCAGACAACAAAAGGAAATAAAAGTCAACCAAATTGGTAAGGAAGAAACAAAACTTTCACTATTTGCAATAGACACGATACTATATATAGGAAAAAAAAATTCCAAAAAATTTCACCAAAAAAAACCCCAACCTACTAAAACTGATAAATGAGTTCACTAAGGTCACAAGAGAGAAATTCAATGTACAGATATCTGTTATATTTCTATGCACTAATAATAAAGCAGCAGAAAGAGAAATTAAGAAAACAATTCCATTTACAATTGCACCAAAATTAAGATACCTTGGAACATACCTAACCAAAGAGATGAAAGATCTGTACTCTGAAAACTATAAAACACTGATGAAAGAAATTGAAGACAACACAAAGAAATGGAAAGGTGGGGTGCCTGGTTTGCTCAGTTGGTTAAGCGTCTAACTTTGGCTCAGGTCATGATCTTGTGGTTCATGAGTTCAAGCCCCATGTAGGGCTCTGTGCTGACAGCTCAGAGCCTGAAGTCTGCCTCAGATTCAGTGTCTCCCTGTCTCTCTGTCCCTCCCCCACTCACACTTTGTCTCTCACTCTCAAAAATAAACATTAAAAATTAAAAAAAAGAAGAAAAAGAAAAAGAAATGGAAACACATTCCATGCTCATGGGTTGGAAGAACAAATGTTATTAAATATGTTGGCACTACCCAAAGCAGTCTACACATTTAATGCAATCCCTGTCCAAATATCATCAGCATCTTTCACAGAAATAAAGCAAACAATTCTAACATTTGTACAGAACTACAAAAATACCTGGAATAGCCAAAGCAATCTTTAAAAAGAAAAGCAAAACTGGAAGTATCACAATTCCAGACTTCAAGCTATATCACAAAGCTCTAGTAATCAAAACACTATAGTATTAGCACAAACATAAATAGAAGATCAAAGGAACAGAATAGAAAACTCATAAATAAACTTGTAAGTATATCATCAATCTTTGACAAAGGAGACATGCATATGCAATGGGAAAAGACATTCTCTTCAACAAATTGTGTTGAGAAATCTGAACAGCTACATCCAAAAGAATGAAACTGGCCCACTTTCTTACACCATACACAAAAATAAACTTAAAATGGATTAAGGACCTAAATGTGAGACCTGAAACTATAAAAATCCTACAAAGAACACAGGCAGTGACATCTCTGACATTCTCTGTAACATCTTTCTAGATATGACTCCTGAGGCAAGGGAAACTAAAGCAAAAATAAAGTATTGTGACTACATCAAAATAGAAAGCTTCTTCACAGCAAAGGAAACAATCAACAAAATTAAAAAGCAACCTGAAGAATGGAAGAAGATATTTGCAAATGCCGTATCCCATAAAGTGCTTTTATACAAAATATATAAAGAACTTATGCAACTCAAAACCAATAAAAAATCCAATTTAAAAGTGGTCAGAAGACATGTGCAGACATTTTCCAAAGAAGATATACAGATGGACAGCAGACAAATGAAAAGATACTCAATATCATTCATCATCAGGGAAATACAAATCAAAATTAGAGGTATCACCTCACACCCATCAAAATAGCCAAAATCAAAAAGACAAGAAACAAGTGTTGGCAAGGACGTGGAGAAAAAGAAACTTCATGCACTGCTGGTAGGAATGGAAACTGGTACAGCCATTTTAGAAGACAGCAAGGAGGTTCCTCAAAATCTTAGAAATAGAACTACCCCCATGATTCAGTAGTCTCACTTCTGGGTATTTAACGAAACAATACAACATCACTAATTTGATTTGCAACCCTATGTCTATTACAGTAGTATTTACAATAGCCAAATTATGGAGGCAACCTAAGTGTCCATCAATTGATCAATAATAAAGAATATGTGTACACACACACACACACACACACACACACACACAATTGAATGTTACTCATCCATAAAAGGAATAAAATCTTGCCATTTGCAACAACATGGATATATCTATAGAGTACAATGCTAAGCAAAATAAGTGAGTCAGAGAAACATAAATACCATATGATTTCACTCTTATGTGGAATATGAGAATCAAAACAAATGAACAAAGGAAAAAGAGAGAGGAAACAAAAACAGAACCTATAGAGAACAAACTAATGGTTACCAGAGGGGAGGTAGATGAGGGGATGGGTGCAAAAGGTGAAGGGAATTAAGAGTATACATATCTTGTGCACTGGGGAATATGTAGAATTGTTGAATCACTATATTTTACACCTGAAATGAATACAATACTATATTTTAACTACATTGGAATTAAAGCAAAACAAAATAAACAACCTTAGTCCATTTTCTTGTTACTGCTCTTCTTACTAATTTGTTAGAGCTTTATGTGCCATCTATATTACAAGTATGTTTTCTAAATTCTTTCAATGTCTATCAATTTTGTTGATAATATTTTTGCTATACAAAATTACTTTCAATTATGTACTATCAAATATGAGAACTTTTATTAAAGATTTTGAATGTATTATTTGGTGAAGAAAGGCACTGCAATCAATACGTGGTCCATGTAGTCCCTTACATTTTGTTCTTAGTCATTATTTATATGGCATATACATACTATATTCACTCTATATATATATACTATAAGCATAATGATTATAATAGAAGAACACATATAATCTATTTCTAATTCAGCTTTGTGCATGGAGTGAAACAGGGATGTAATATTATTTTCACAATTGATAATCATTTCTTAAATGATCCATAATTTTCCTATTCATTGAAATATTATCTCAATCAGCCACTAAATACTCAAATATATTTTTGGAGGCCATTGTGTTGCATTATTTTATATATATTTTCTGGAGCATTTATTTTTCCACATAAATAGTAAATTATTGTATCCATTTCATGGAAAATGCATCTTTCCCAGAAAACCTGCCAGTTACTAATTAGCAGATAAATTTGTGTATTAATCTTAGAGATAATTGGTTTTTAAATATTTTTATTCAAAAACACGAAGCACTGTTTTATTATTTTTCAATAAAATTACTTGAGTTCCTTCCTGTATTTTCCTTATTTAATTTATTCTTAAAGTTGTATAGTCTTTGTTACTATTGCAAATAAGTTTTTTCTATGTCTATTTCTTTCTTGGATTTACTTAATTGAAAACAGCTTTCATTTTTATATATTCCTCATGTGCCCCCTCACATTGGAAATGCCTTAATTAATTCAAATAACTTTATACTAGAATCACTTGGATATCTTAGGTAGAAAATAAATCAGTAAAAATAGATCACTTTACTTGTTTTTAGTTTTTCTTCCTTAAAATGGTGATAATGATAGTAACTACTTTATAAGGTCTCTATGAGGAATAAATGAATTAAATTATATGAATCATTTTAAAAGGTGTCTAGCATACGAGTCCCTAATAGATGTTATCAATTAATGATAATAATAGGTATTTTTGAGGAGGGACCAAGAAGGCACAACAGCATGGAAGTTTTTTTGTGTCTCACATCCCTGAAATATGCCAGATCAACACTAAACCATCCTGCACATCTAGAAAACTGATCTGACAATTAACACAACACTCTGTGCAACCTGAACCACAGAACTCGGCAGGTACATGGAGTGGAGAGGTGAACTAGAGGAGAGAGAAGCCATGGAGGGTAGGGAGCTGTTTTTGCTTGAGGAAAGAGGATGGAGATGGCTGGGGAGGGGTATAGAGTATGGGAAAAGCACCCCCACCAAAAAAAAACAGCAGCTAGATAGAAAGTGGAAAAGTGGAAACAGCTGCAGGGATTGAATACAAAAGGGAGAAAGGAGAAAGGAGAGGGTTTAAATTCCATTATGACTCTATAAACAGGGGGAATGCATAGTCTCAAACTCTGCAGCTCAATGCCTGGCAGTGCTCTGGTGGGAAGGGCAAATCCCAGAAGCAGAGCGAAGTCCAGGGTGTCCTTGGTCCACAAAGGGAGAAGTGGTTGCCCTGCTGAGAGGACATTTGGTAGAGGCTGTGTGGCCCCCTCACAGAAAAGGTTCTAGCAGACCCCAGAGAACAACTGCATTCGCGGGGGCTGAAACAAGGATGTTAAGGGGGAAGTCTGGTGCCAGATGTGTGTTTTGATTTTCCATAACCCCTGAAATGCTGCAACACGATTGTGTGAACTCTTTCTGGGGCGGGCTGGCACCCAGCTGCAGTTTCTGGGTATCAGCAGCAGTACAGACCCACAAATGTTCCTGGGGGCAGGTGGGCACACAGCCATTGCTTGTGGATAGCCTCTCCCAGAGGGTGAGAACGGGTCAAAGCCACATTCTCTCAGAAGTGAGGTGTTGGGAAACACAGCCACATCTGAGATAAAATTCAGGAGAGACGTGCTGACTGGAAACACGATGGCTTGCTCATGGACAATGTAAAAGCTGGGAGTGGACAGAAGCCAGAGACAAAGGACGGGTGCATGATTGCTGATCAGGGAGAACAGAGATCTGATACTAGAGACTAGGTAGCTAGCTGACATCATTTTCAGCCCTCCCACGCATGCACATACACATCTACTAGCTCCATGACAATCCACCACCATAAGCTAAGAAGCGTCATCTCGTGGAGAACTGAGCCTTTACACTAAGCCCCGCCCAACTGGGCCAACCTTGCTCTTCAGGAAAACCACAAGTCTCTCTGCCTGCTAAGTTTACAGACTATAAAGTGTTTCAGAGTTTGACTCCTAGGGGAAACTGATGTAATTTCAATCATATTTTAGTCTGTTCACTGGTCCATCTATTGTTTTTTTCTTTTTCTTACCTTATACTTGAATACAGAAAGAGAACAAATTTATTTTTATTTTCCACTTTTATTAGAAGTATTTGCTTAATTTTTTCTATGTTTTTTACTTTTCTGTAAATTTTGCAAAATCTATTTTATTTCCATCATTTCATTTTATTCTATTTCATTGTATTCATGTTTTCAAACATTTTTCTTTCGTTTTCTTTTTTTTCTTTTTGTTTTCTTTTCTTACCTTTCCCTTTTTTCTCTAATCTCTCAACCTCCTTTTAACAACCAGTCCAAAACACACCTAGGATCTAGCACCACTTATTTAATGTGTGTCTGTGTGTTGTTTTCAATTTTTTAATTTAATTTTTATTTTATTAATTCTCTTTCTTCCTTCAAAATGATGAAACAAAGGAATTTACCCCCAAAAGAAAGAACAAGAAGAAATGAGAGCCAGGGACTTAATCACCACAGATACAAACAAGATGTCTGAACCATAATTTGGAATCATGATAATAAGAATACTAGCTGGGTTGAAAAGAGATTAGAATCCCATTCTGTGGAGATAAAAGAAGTAAATGCTAGTCAGGATGAAATAGAAAATGCTATGACTGAGCCGCAAACTCAGATGAATGTATGTGGCAAGGGTGGATGAAGCAGGGCAGCAAATGATGATATACAGGACAAACTCATCGAAAATAATTAAGCAGTAAAAATGAAGGAGACTAAGGCAAAAGAGCACGATTTAAGAATTAGAGAAATCATTGACTCATTAAACAGGAACAACATCAGAATGATAGGGGTCCCAGAAGATAAAGAGGGGGAAAAAGGAGTAGAAAGATTATGTGAGCAAATCATAGCAGAAAACTTTCCTAACCTGGAGAAAGACACAGACACCAAAATCCAGGAAGCACAGAGGACTCCCATTAGATTCAACAAAAATTACCCTTCAACAAGGCATATCATAGTCAAATACACAAAATACTCTGGCAAGGAAAGATTCATGAAAGCAACAAGGGGGGGGAAAAGTCCTTAACCTATAAGGGGAGACAGATCAGGGTTGCAGAAGACCTATCCACAGAAACCTGGCAGGCCAGAAAGGAGAGGCAGGATATATTCAATGTGGTGAATTGGAAAATATGCTGCCAAGAATTCTTTTTTTTTTTTTTTTTTAATTTCTAGGAGAGAGAGAGAGACAGCGTGAGCAGGGGAGGGTCAGAGAGAGAGGGAATCACAGACTGAAACAGGCTCCAGGCTCTGAGCTGGCAGTCAGCACAGAGCCCGATGCGGGGCTCAAACCCACGAACCGGTAGATCATGACCTAAGCGAAAGTCAGACGCTTAACCGACTAAGCCACCCAGGTGCCCCAAGAATGCTTCTATCCAGCAAGACTGTCATTTAAAATAGAAGGGGACATAAAAAGTTTCCCATACCCACAAAAATTAAAGGAATTCATGACCACTAAACCAGCCCTGCAAGAAATTTTAAGGAGGATTCTGAGGGGAGAAAAGTGAAAATACATACATACAATCATACATACATACCAAAAGCAACAAAGATTAGAAAGGAATAGAGAAAACCACAAGAAACTCCAACTCTACAGACAACATAATGGCAATAAATTCATATCTTTTAGTGCTTACTATAAATGTCAATGGACTAAGTGCTCCAATCAAAAGACACAGGGTGACAGAATGGATAATAAAACAAGATATATCTATATGCTGCTTACAAGAGACCCACTTTAGACCTAAAGACACCATCAGATTGAAAGTAAGGGGATGGAGAACCATCTATCATACTAATGGTCACCAAAAGAAAGACAGAGTAGCCATACTGATATCAGACAATCTAGACTTTAACTATAAACTGTAACAAGAGATGAAGAAGGGCATTATATTATAATTAAGGGGTCTATCCATCAAGAAGATCTAACAATTATAAACATTTATGCTCTAAATATGGAAATACCCAAATATATAAATCTATTAATCATAAACATAAAGAAACTCATTGACAATAATACCATAATAGCAGGGGTCTTCAACATGTCACATACTGAAATGGACAGATCACCTAAACAGAAAATCAACAAGGAAACAATGGCTTTGAATGACACATCAGACCACATGGAACTAACAGATATATTCAGAACATTTCATCCTAAAGCAGTGGAATACACATTCTTCTCCAGTGCACATGGAACATTCTCCGGAAAAGATCACATACTGGAACACAAATCAGCCCTCAACAAGTACAAAAAGATTGAGATCATACCATAAATATATTCAGATCACAACACCTGAAACTTGAAATCAACCACAAGAAAAAAATGTGGGAAGATAACAAATACTTGGAGAATAAAAACCATCCTACTAAAAAATAAATGGGCTAACCAAGAAATTAAAGAGGAAATTAAAAAGTATATGGAAGCCAATGAAAATGATAACACCACAGCCCAAAACCTGGGATGCAGCAAAGGCAGTCATAAGACGGAAGCATACAGCAATCCAGGCCTTCCTAAAGAAGGAAGAAAGGCCTCATATACACAACCTAACCTTACAGCTGAAAGAGCTGGAAAAAGAACAGCAAATAAAACCCAAAGCCAGTAGAAGACAGGAAATAATAAAGATTAGAGAAGAAATCAATACTACTGAAACCAAAAACCAGTAGAACAGATCAATGAAACCAGGAGCTGGTTTTTTGAAAAGAATTAACAAAGTTGATAAACTCCTGGCTAGTTTGATCAAAAGTAAAAGGAAAGGACCCAAATAAATAATGTCAAGACTAAAAGAAGAGAGATCACAACCAACACAGCAAAAATACAAACAACAGTAAGAGAATATTATGAGCAATTATACATCAATAAAATGGGCAATCTGGAAGAAATGTATAAATTCCTAGAAACAATAAACTACCAAAACTGAAACAGGATAAAATAGAAAATTTGAACAGACCCATTACCAGTAAAGAAATCAAATTAGTAATCAAAATTCTCCCAAAAAACAAGAGTCCAGGGCCAGATGGATTTCCAGAGGAATTTTATCAAACAGTTAAAGAAGAGTTAACACCTATTCTCTTGATGCTATTCCAAAAAATAGACACGGAAGAAAAACCTCCAAACTCTTTCTATAAAGCCAGCATTATCTTAATTCTAAAACCAGACAAAAACCCCACTAAAAAGGAGAACTGAGACCAATTTCCCTGATGAACATGGATGCAAACATCCTCAACAAGACACTAGCCAACCGAATTCAACAATACATTTAAAAAGTTACTTATCATGACCAACTGGGATTTATACCTGGAATGTAGGGTTGGTTCAATATCCACAAAATAATCAATGTGATACATCACATCAATAAAGAAAGGACAAGAACCACATGATCCTCTCAACAGATGCAGGGAAAGCGTTTGACAAAATACAGCACCTTTTCTTGATAAAAGCCTTCAAGAAAGTAGGAATAGATGGATCATACCTCAAGATCATAAAAGCTGTATATGAAATATCCAATACTACCATCATCTTCAATGGGGAAAAATAGAGCTTTCCCCCTACGGTCAGGAACACGACAGGGATGTCCACTCTCACCATTGTTATTCAACATAGTATTGGAAGTCTTAGCATCAGCAATCAGACTACACAAAGAAATAAAAGGCATAAAAATATGCCAAGATGAGTTCTTTCACTCTTCACATATGACATGACACTCTATATGGAAAATCCCAAATATTCCACCAAAAAAGTTCTAGAATTGATCCATGAATTCAACAAAGTAAAAGGGTATAAAATGAATATACAGAAATCGGTTGTGTTCACTGATAATGAAGCAACACCAATAATGAAGCAACGGAAAGAGAAATCAAGGAATTGATCCCATTTACAACTGCACCAAAAACCTAAGTGCAAATCCAACCAAAGTAATAAATCCTAGGAATAAATTTAACCAAAGTGGTGAAACGTCTATACACTGAAAACTATAGAAAGCTTTTCAAAAAAATTAAAGAAGACACACAAAAAAAGGAAAAATATTCCATGCTCCTTAATGGGAAGAACAAATATTGTTAAAATGTCAACACTAGCCAAAGCAATCTACATATTCAATGCAATACCTTTCAGAATAACACCAGCATGCTTCACAGAGTTAGAACAAACAATCCTAAAATGTGCATGGAACCAGAAAAGATCCCAAATAGCCAAAGCAATTCTAAAAAGAAAACCAAAACTGGAGACATCACAAGCCCAGACTTCAGGATGTATTACAAAGCTGTAATCATCAAGACAGTATGGTAGTAGAGCAAACACAGACACTCAGATCAATGGAACAGAATAGAGAACCCAGATACGGACCCACAAATGTATGGCCAACTAGTCTTTGACAAAGCAGGAAAGAATATCAATGGTAAAGACAGTCTCTTTAGCAAGTGGTGGTGGGAAACTGGACAGCAACATGCAGAAAAATGAACCTGGACCACCTTCTTACACCGTACACAAAAATTAACTCAAAATGGATGGAAGACATAAATGTAAAACAGGAAGCTATCAAAATCCTCAAGGAGAAAGCAGGCAAAAGTCTCTCTGACCTTGGCCGCAGCAACTTCTCAGCTAACACCTCTCTGGAGGCAAGGGAAACAAAAGCAAAAATGAACTATTGGGACTTCATCAAAATAAAAAGTTTCTGCACAGCAAAGGAAACAATCAGCAAGACTAAAAGGCAACCGACAGAATGGGTGAGGATATTTGCAAACTGCATGCCAGATAAAGGGTTAGTATCCAAAATCTATAAAGAACTTATCAAACTCAACACCCAAAAAACAAGCCAGTGAAGAAATGGGCAAAAGACATGAATAAACACTTCTCCAAAGAAGACATCCAGGGAGCCAACCGACACATGAAAAAATCCTCAACATCACTCATCATCAGAGAAATACAAATCAAAACCACAGTGAGATACCACCTCACACCTGTCAGATGGCTAACATTAACAACCAGGCAACAGCTGATGTTGGTGAGGATGCGGAGAAAGAGGATCTCTTTTGCACTGTCAGTGGGAGTGTAGACTGGTGCAGCCACTCTGGAAAACAGTATGGAGGTTCCTCAAAAATTTTAAAGTAGAACTACCTTATGACCCAGCAATTGCACTACTAGATATTTATCCAAGGGGTACAGGTGTGCTGTTTCAAAGGGGCACATCCACCCCAATGTTTAGAGTAGCATCATCAACAATAGCCAAAATATGGAAATAGCCAAAATTTTCACCAACAAATGAATGGATAAAGAGGATGGGGTACACACACAAACACACACACACGCACAATACACACATAATGGAGTATTACTCAACACTCAAAAAGAATGAAATCTTGCCATTTGCAATAACATGGATGGAACTAGAGGGTATTATGCGAAGTGAAATTAGTCAGAGAAAATTAAATATCCTCTGATTTCACTCATGTGAGGACTTTAAGAAACAAAACAAATGAACATAGGGGAAGGGAAGCAAAAATAATATAAAAACAGGGAGGAGGACACAACATAGAAGACTCAAATTAGAGAACAAACACAGGGTTGCTAGAGGGAGTGTGAAAGGGGGGAGGTGGGCTAAATGGGTAAGGGGCATTAAGGAATCTACTCCTGACATTGTTTTTGCACTATGTGCTAACGTGGATGTAAATTAAAAAATAAATGAATTATAAAAAAATAATACGCATTTGTGTCTAGCTCCTCATTTTAGTTAACATGGCTTACATGTATATCGATATACAAGTATATCTCTTTGTTTAGTTATTTATTTTTGACAGAGAGAGAGAGTGTGTGTGTGCAGGGGAGGGGCAGACAGAAACAGGGAGACAGAGAATCTGAAGCAGGCTGAACTGTCAACACAGAGCCTGATACAGAGTTCAAACCCCCAAACTATGAGATCATAACCTGAGTTGAAGTTGGACACTTAACTAATAGGGCCACCCAGGTGCTCCTATAAGGATTTGTCTAATGCCAGTGGCTTTTCTCCTTGGCTAGATGCAGAAAGCCTATACCTTTGCTTTTAAGCTTGCTTTGAATGTCAATATCCTTAAAAAAAAAAAAAAAAAGGAGAAAGGTCATTCAGAGCCAATGAGATAAAGTTTCAAATCATAATTTAATATCCATAGAGGTTTTGGCAAGCTACTTAAGCTCTATACTTGAAGCTTTTCTTTCATATATACTAAATGGGGCTAATTGTACCTCCTAATCCTGGATCTTGTGAGGATTAGAGGAGATCATGATCACAAAGTGCTGAGTACCACTCCTGGTAGAAAGTATATGTTTAGTGCATGCTAATACTTCCTTTCTCCCTCAGTTTCACATTTCTACCATCTCAGGAAGGCCTTCTACCTATACATGGTCTTCAAATGATCAAGAGAAATACTGTATTGTCTTTTCTTACCAGTACTTAACTATCACTATCAGTCTTCATCTGATTAAAAACAAATAAGACCCTTTTATATTATTACCTTTATACATCCCAATAGATGATCCCCACAATAGAAAATAGATCAAATATACTTATAAGATCCTATGCTTAACAAATGACAATCTACAGAAATATAAACAGGGCTTTTGACATATCATTTAAAATGAAAATTATCCATTCAAAAAATATTAGAGTCTACCATTGATGGTAGTACCAATCTCTTAGTAATTGAACAATTCTAGCATTTAATAATTCAATTTTCCAAAATCCCATGTTTGCACATTTAGGATGTATGTTTACATAATTCATTACTTTAAAATCATGTATATAGACACAAAATTGTTCATTCATCACTAGCACAAAAGCAACTCAAAACCAGAGAGCCAGAGTTAGCATTTTTAAAATAAGCATCTCTGTCCTATACATTGAGGGTTGAATTACAATCACTAAATCATTCTGTCTCTGGGAACACATATGAACTGCAAACTAATGAGGTAAGCAATTTTGGTTAATTAGAATCAATGGTATCATCCTTCAATTAAACTATATTGATTGCATTATACTGAGGGCAGCCTTTTGACATAATATGCTCTTATGTAACAAGTCTTTCCCTTGCAAAAATATGTCCGGGGGCAAATTTACTTTAACATGTGCTATCCCGTTTTTACTCTTGCCAATATAATGGGATTTTACATTTATAAAATCAGAGTTGGAGAGATATCCGAACACCAATTATTTGACTTATGATACCATAATATGTGCGCTTGGAACTTCTTTTGAACTGACACAGAAGCCTCTTTGTGAGAAGGGATAGATATAATTGTCTGCTCATAAAGAGCTTCATTTAGGAAATAACTGAAAAATATAATGAAGACTTAATCAATTATTACATAATTTAATATTCTTAAAATAGGCTTTTTCTTTCAATTATCTCAAATTTTATGAAAGTGTATTATTTCCATCTGAAGATCTCACTATACTGTAAACTCTATGCTGGCAGGGATTATGTCTACATGCTCACCATGATTTACCTTTTGCTGAACACACGCTTGACACAAAGTAGACATGCAACAAATATTAGTAAGTTATTGAGTTATTTTCCTCAAAGTACCATCTGATGTGTGTGGACAGCCATTGGTGCCAAGAATCATGGGGCCAACAGAAATGTTTAATGTCATGTTGTCCATTCCCACAACTTACTTGATTACATGGAATTTATAAGAGTCACTCACATCATGAAGGACCATCACCATCACCCTCAGGTACCAGTTTACTTTTTTACTCTTCTCACTTTCAGGAAATCTTTTCTTATGTGTAATCTAATTGTCTCATGGTGTATGTATATATACACACACACACACACACACACACACACAGTGTACATATATATGTAATATATATTATGTAATGTGTAATATATATGTAATATACATATATATGTAAAATCTATTTCTTTTTGTTCCTTTTGTTCATGTATATATATATACACACGGTGTACATATATATGTAATATATATATTATATAATATGTAATATATATGTAATATACATATATATGTAAAATCTATTTCCTTTTGTTCTGCCAGCAATGGAAACAGAGAATAGTCGGGCACTTAACTTATATCTATATGAAGACTATTAACATAAACCCATCTTAGATGGAAGTTATAAAACTATTAATGTTACCTTTTTGAAGTAAATGAGAAATTGTGAGTATATAAAGAGAACTAAACAAATATGAGCACATTTTAAGAGCACACATTCTTTATAGTGAAGGAAATTATTCCAGATCATTTATCAATTTTCTATGGATTTATGTTGCAATTGTTTGAAATCAGCCTTCAATATATGCAACGCAATTGACTGTAATTGAATGCCAGCTTTGAATAGGCTCAGGTTCACATACGGTGAGAAAATCCAAAGAAATAGAAGTAGCAAAGCCGAGCAGTTACAGGCAGGGATTTTAGAGTCTGAGACCAACACCAAAATCCTAACAAGGTTTGCTACTTGCAAAGCATATGACTTTGGGCAAGATATTTGATTTCACCAATATTCAAACTTTTCATTTATAAAGTGAAGATAATGATAGCATATACTTCATTGGTCTGTTGTAAGGATTAACTGGAAATTACACTAAAAGTACTTAGCACAAAGGCTAGTATGTTGCAAATCTTAGCTACATTTATTAGCCATATTTCTTCTCCTTGAAAAGCTTATTGGAGAATAGACCCTTGTCTGCTGCTCCTAGATCATTGGTGTTGCTATCACACATCTCGGGGTATTATAGAGCCACTCATTCCAATCTATTTCATAAACCTACTGTATCAGCAATTCTTTTGGACTATAGCTTATCACATATTAGCAAGGAAACATTCACGAATGCAATTTGTGCCATGATAAGATAAAGTGAGTGGTTCATTACCAAAATAAGTGGCATGGAACAGGGCATTTGGACTAGCTAACACCTGGAGCTTTGAATTCTAGGTAAGTGGCTGGTTAATGAATGCAGTGCAAGCAAAACTCCCAGCCAAGGGATGTGGCCCGTCAGCTGGCTTCAGAGAGCAAGAGGCACAGGGAGAAATAACCCAAAATCTCCTTTACTTTCAGCTTTTACAAATGAGGCAGCAATGCTTATAAACGGTTCCTTAACAGTGAAATAGTTTGGGAAGAAATCATGACAGGGTCTGGAAAGTCATAGCTCCTTTCAATTTACTACCAAGCACCCTGCTAAGTAACATCTTTGCTGGAATGAGGCCTAGAGGCCAAAGGATTTCATTTGTGCTGCAGAACCAGGTTCCCACATTCCAAGATCTTATAGAGCTATTAATTGTGTCTGCTACTTTGGAGGAAGGAGATTGTCTTTTGGTACTTTCCCGAGAGATGCTACTCAATATCAAGTGTGGGGAAAAAAATCTATGCTAAGCGTGCTTTTTGTAAATGAGGGACACTGTTTTCTCTCACTCATTGAAACATCTGCACACATGTCTGTGGATCAAGGAAATGAAATGAGCACATTATTTTTATGATTAGGTTAGAAGTGTCCCATTCAGAGACTAGGATATATATGCATGCATCTATATGTGGAGCTACATGAAGCATAATATGTAATTACAGCATTTTTTATCTGGGAATAAAACATGCCATTTGTTTACTGGCCACCTTTTCTAAGCTTTAATTCCTTTTCTCTTTACAGCTTACTAGAGGATTTCTGTAAAATGTTATTTATCTCTGACTTCAAACAAACTTTTCTTACATTGCAAATTAATCTCAATAGGAGATTGAGTTTCAGTATCATTCACCATGTTTTGAGCATCAACAGTCTTATGAGCTCAAAACAATATATACGCATTCAGTTTTATTTTTAAGTTTATTTACTTTGACAGAGAACATGAGCAGAGGGGGGTGCAAAGGGAAAGGGGGTGGAGAGAGAGAGAGAGAGAGAGAGAATCTGAAGCAGGCGTCATGCTGTTAGCACAGAGCCTGATGTAGGGCTCAAACTCATGAGCCATGAGATAAGACCTAAGCTGAACCCAAGTGTCAGACACTGAACTGACTAAGCCACCCAGGCGCCCAAGGTATTTAGTCTTTAGCATTTTGAAAATTGCATAATAGGGGCGCCTGGGTGGCTTAGTCGGTTAAGCGTCCGACTTTCGCTTAGGTCATGATCTCGCGGTTCGTGGGTTCGAGCCCCGCGTCGTGCTCTGTGCTGACTGCCAACTCAGAGCCTGGAGCCTGTTTCAGAGTCTGTCACTCCCTCTCTCTCTGACCCTCCCCTGCTGACGCTGTCTGTCTCTCTCTCTCCTAGAAATAAATAAAACATTTAAAAAAATTTAAAAAAAAAGAAAATTGCATAATAATATTGAAAACACATACAAAAGAAGCCTGAGGCTCAATGGGTATTTCTCACTTACTATATTTGTCACGATTACACTGTAATTTTCACGTTGTTGTTATGACCAGATTCCAAACTACTTTGTAAGGCTCTTCAGGGAAGGAAGCATTGTTTATAGATTTCTGTGTGCATTTAAATTCTGACTCAACTTGAAAGTCTTAACAGTCCAGGCAAATAAGAACGATTCACAACTCTGTTTCCATTAATTGCATAGATATCCTTATTTTCATTTAAAGTGCATACATTGATTAAATCTGCTGGTGGCTAATAGCAAATTAAACTGTTTGGATTTCTATAAGTTTATTTGTATTTCATTTGGCACAAACCCAACAATGTAGCTTGCTTGCTTGTTTTGTTTGTTTGTTTGTTTGTTTTTGGGGGGGTTTCTCTTTGGTCTGGAACATATAACTGAAGCACAAGGCCCTTTATAATAAATGCATAATCAGAATCATGCTTAAACTATTTATCATCCTTTCTTGAAATAGACAACTGGAATTCAGTATTCACCTAGACTCTTCTACACGTATAATTATTGAGAGTCTACAATGAGCAAATCACTGTTGCCAGACACGTGGGAGATTAAACACTTAGAGTGACAGTTCACAATTTCTGGGAGTATGACCATCAACAAATTACACAGATGAATGATTACGTGTTATTTGGCCAGGGGCAAATTTTGAGTTTGGACTTGATTTTAAAAGTGAGGAGGAGAAGCTAATCAGTTTCTATCTGACTCTAGTTGGTGATTTGGTTGTTTCAAAGATAAACTATTTAAAATGTGCTATTTACAGGGCCCCTGGGTGGCTCAGTCAGTTAAATGTCTGACTTCGGCTCAGGTCATGATCTCACAGTTCATGAGTACAAGCCCCACGGTGGGCTCTGTGTTGACAGCTCAGAGCCTGGAACCTGCTTGGATTCTGTGTCTCCCCTGCTCTCTGCCCCTCCCCTACTCATGCTCTGTCTCTCTCTCAAAAATAAACACTAAAAAATAAATAAATAAATAAAATGTGCTATTTAGTATAAAATTCAATCCCCGATTACCCTCTTCCAATTTTGTCCTCTTTTCCTCTTGCTCTTTCTCTTTTTTTTAATTCTCTCTTTTTTTTTCAGACTCAGCTGTCATTCACACAATGGCAAGACTAAGAAGACACTCAATGAGTATGAATATTAATATAAAGAGAAAGTGCCACCAGTTAAGATGCCTCAGGAAGTGACTGAAGAGGAGAATAAAGCAATAGAGATGCACGGGATGTAGAAGTATTTTGTCTAACTCTTCATTTACTGTTACTTTCTTTGTTTCTAAATACTCTTTTACTGAGAGTAATTTTTTCCCCCTCATTGTGCTAACCTGAAGGAATTTTCTGAGCAAGTCAAGCAACGGCTTTACTGAAATGTGTGCAATGTTTATTAAAACTTTTAGAATACTTCCTAATTTCAGAAAATGAGTCAATTTTACAGTTTTAAGAAAAATTTGGTAAAGGAATTAACACGCATTCAGTTTCACAACAATTATGTCCATGGAAAATTTTCTTATAAATTAGATGGTTTTCCTTTGGTTTCATTTTGTAATTGCTCTCTTGAAAGCAAAGACATTTTTATTATTATGCCGTAACTTCACTATGCATTTCTCTGCCTCATCTCCCTCCATCTCCATCATAAAAAGCAATTGGGGATATTTAGCATTAGAGAAACTATGGGTATCATCCATTCTCAAAATTTATAGTTTTTCTCTGCCAAGAACTCCTTTTAATATTTTCATCTATGAATGTCATTTCTAAAGGAATTCTGCCCACCAAGCAATGGATTAATAATATTCAGATTTTTATTAGAGATATCCGAAATAAATCACAAGCATAATATATGCAGGAATAAATTAAAAGCTTTTGGTTTAGTTTCTATAGCATCAAAAGTGTTGGTACAAAATTTCTATTAGGTTTTTTGAAACACTGTGTGTTTTGTGTTCTTTCATTAATTCTTCCAAAAGGAAATCTTGGTATATAAAAATCTCAGCTATGGAACTCCCAATCCAGCTAGCCAGCTTATCTGTCTATAAATTGGAAGTTAGATATAATCTGTCAAGTCAAAAAAATGGCACATATTAGAGAATGCTCTTGCAAGACAAAGTATTGTTATATTTTAAAATTATTTAAGTATAACACAAACTCGGAAAATTACACAAAATAGACAGATGTATCAGTGTATTGAGATAGAATGGACATCTTTGTAACACAAACAATTATCAAAAAAGAACATTTATAGTATTCCATTTGTGCTTATTCCAATCAGTCCTTGTCCCAGGAGCAAAAGGCATGTATAATGTCAACGTTAGTAGATAACACTAACCTCTTCCAAATGCACTACACCCAATTAAACTCCCACAAACAGAATACAACGATTATCCTTGCATCAAATCTCTCATGAATAGCACTTTGGGTCTTTTTTACTACTTAGTGAGACTTCATCATGATTTAAATTTTATTTCTTTCAATACAAATACATTTTATCTTTCCCTACTTCCAGTGGATTATTTTGCAGTTCTACTACTAGATATATTTCCCAGAAAAATACATTCACCTATGCAAAAAGATCATATACACTGATGTTAATAGGCCAGATACTAGAAATTACGCAAATAATCATCTAAATTAGAATGGATAAATTATGGAGAATTGATATAACAGAACATTATAGAGAAGCAAAATCAATTTATTTAATTTAGCAAAAGATGGTTGCTCATTTTGTATTGGGATAGCTCTTTTCCTTATTGATTTGTAAGTGTTCTTTATGTATTTTGAATGTGATCCTTTGCCCATTCACATGTTGTGAATATTTTTTCCCATTGTGTGACTTTCCTCTGCACTAACTGATGACATCTTTTGATGGACATAAACTCTAATCTTAATGTAGTCCAACTGCTCCTTCTTTTCTTTGTAGTTAGGCATCTTAGGTCTAACTTTAGAACTCTCCCTATCCCTAGATCTCCTATACTGTCTCAGTGTTTCATTATTTTGCCCCATTTTGCCAACTTGCTTTCCTTAGCTTCCTATTACAAAGTTACTCACAGCTCCCAACTTCAAAGTCAAGGCTACCATATTGCTACTCTAATGGTGACAAATGCAAGAAATACATTAAGAGGCTCTGCATTACCTTTCAGATGATTTAGAACTGTCACCTGCTAAACCTAGAAACAGATGCATCTATCATAAATCCTTCTCTTACGTTGTACCCTATTCCTTGGCAGCAGCACTGGACTAATATCATTTTTTCTTAAACTTTTGCACATACTATTTCCTCTACTTGGAATTTTTTTTGTTCTTTGTTATTCCATTAAAAATATTAATATTTCTGAGCCTAGGTGGCTCAGTGGGTTGAGCAATCCAACTCTTGTTTTCAGCTCAGGTAGTGATCCCACGGTCAAGGGATCAAGCCCTGTGTCAGGCTCTGTGCTGAGTAAGGAGCATGCTTAGGATTCTCTCTCTCTCCTTCTGCCTCTCTCCCCTGCTCATAATTTCTCACTCTCTAAAAAACAAAAACAAAATAAAAAATTTAATATTTCTTAGTGTTAGTTCCCTCCATGCTGCTAGTCCAATGGTCAGATTCTATGCCACTTAAATCGATTTTTGCTCACTTGGCCTTCAAATATTATACCATCATATTCTATATTTTACAGCCAGAGTTGTATTTTAAAATTATATCACTGCTCTGCCCAAAACCTCTCAATAATTTCTTGTTACCATTAAGGAAAACTCTAAAACACTGTTACTATTTACAATGTTCTTCATGATCTGATCCATGACTACTTCATCAGCTTAAAGTTTTGCTACCTTCCCCTTTGTTATATCCACTCTAACTATACGTGGCTTTTTCTATTCTCTAAACATGTCAAATGCACTTTCCTATCCTGGTTATTGAACATGCACTTTCTTCTGTCTGGAATGTTTCTTCAATCCAATCTGACCCCATTTACTTCATTATAAATTATCTTGAAGTCAATTCCTTCTGGAATCTTTCATGACTATGTCAGTGTTATCTTCTAAAGCCTACCTACAATAGATCCCCCATGATGCCTTCTCACAATATCCTGTACTTCCACTTATATTACACTCCTTCTCTTTGTTCAGAGTTATTAAATACCCAAGGTCCCTGATTATCTGAACCTTATTTAGTTGTGGTAGTAATACCATTATTAATAAAGTAATATCATGAGTATATTGTATTATAATAAAATAAATGTTATAAGAATATTTTCTATTGCTAGCTACATCAAGTTCTTGAGAAAAGGAATATCTTATGTCTTCATTTTATACCATCCAGTGATTAACGTAGTAGATAGTAAGAAGTTATTAATGGACTGGCTAATTTTTCAAATGGCAATTTTAAAACAATTAACTGTCTGGAAAGTCTCAAAATGGAATAAATAGCCTCCATTCTATTCCATACTATCCATCAGAAGGAAGGAAGGAAGGAAGGAAAGAAGGAAGGAAGGAAGGAAGGAAGGAAGGAAGGAAGGAAGGAAGGAAGGAAGGAAACATTGAGACCACAAACTGCTAGCTTTTTCAGACACTTGCTGTAGATTTCACAAGATCCAGGGAAAGACCAAAAAAAAAATAAAAACAACCAAAACAACCAAAAAAAAACCAGTCTTCTGAGTAAGTATGCTCTCTATTTTCTAGTTCACCTTTATTAAAATAGATGGCCTGATCTTAATATGCCTATGTCTCCATTAATACTCAAGAAGTCCATGTATTTCAGTGATAATTTAATATATATATACATTCTGTGATCATAATTTTGGGTTTCTACTGCTTTATCCACACACTGATTTATCTTAATACTGTTTAATTATTTCTACAAAATTATGAAAACTAGTCCTCCTAAATTCAATAGATACTATCAAAATAACGTAGAAAATAAGTTCAAAAGTAAATACTTTTCAAAAAGTCAGAAGAAAGCAGATTGGTAATAATATAGCTAATGCTGGGATGCCTAGATGGCTCAGCTGGTTGAGTGTCCAACTTTTGATTTTGGCTCAGGTCATGATCTCATGGTTCCTGATATTAAGCCTTGTATCAGGCTCTGCACTGACAATGTGGAGCCTGCTTAGGATTCTCTCTCCCTCTCTCTCTGCCCACAACCCCCACCCTGTCCCACTCACACACACATTCTCTTTCTCAAAATAAATAAACAAGACATTTAAAAATATATATAGCTAATGCTTATTGAGTACCTGGTTATTGTTCTAAGTAACTGAGATGTATTATCATCTCCTTGAATCCTTTTTAACCCTGATAGGTATTATTAAAAGCCCCACTTTGCAGATGAGGAAACTCAGGCACTAGGATTCAACAATTTCACCTAAGTCACAAGGAATAAGTGATGGAACGAGAATACAAACCCACACCAAAGAATTTACCCTTTCCCCTGGTAAGCTTCCACACAACCCCCAAAAAACTTTTATCTGGTTGCAGACACACAACCAGCATTAAGTTCATGGACATATGAAGAATTCTTTTTCAAGAGCTTTTGTAAGTTGTGACATTTCTAAAACCTACAAGACTATGCCTCACAGAGGTACAGCATAAGGTCAGCCCTTTGTCACTTCAATTTCATCAGATTTATTATTCATGATTCTTTTTTCTTTCAGGCTCACAATTTCTCCGAATGAGAAGATAGACAAGAAAATCAAATTGCAGGCTCCATACTAAGAGAAAAAATTGTTTTGGAATAAGTAAGTTTAAAGAGGTAACTTTGGTCCACATTAGCCTCTACAAAAGTATATCAGGGCCAATAATGCCTATGTCCTAGGGTTACGGGTATTCAGGCTAAGCCCTCATAGGAAAGAGAGCCACGTAAACAAACAGCCTTGTTGACAACAGGCAGCAGACAACAACACAGAGGAAGAACAAGAATTGGGCATTGAGTATATGGCACTAGTTAAATTCATCTCAATTCCCCATCATGAAAAATGGAGACAAGGTCTATCTTATACGCCTACCCAGTTGTTCTGAAGATCAAGTTAATTAAAATACTATGTGAACATAAAGTTGAGAGTAGTAGTATTTGAAAGGTCAAAACTATAGACAAATGAAAAATGAGACTCAGATTCATCTGAAACAATTCTGGACCAAAATAAGATCACAATATATTCAGACTGTTAATATAAACTAAGCCAACTGTTCTCCACTATCGAGGTAAGTGTTTCATACAGCTTCCTGAGTCGAAGGACCAGATGCACCTTTATACCTCAGTAAATCCCTGCCATTCCCCCTTAATTTCTTTATTTCTCCTGCACATACATCATTAGCAGTCATGGATGAACAGGATCAGAGATGTGGATAGCTGCCAACATAAGGCCAACATTAATACTCCAGAAGTAAAAATTAAATGAGTGGTGGAGGACAGAAATAAGATGCCAGAAATCAGAACATTTAATTCCAAATGAATTCCACTTATGTTACAGAATCAATCTGTGTGCAAAGTGTCACCTTTCATGCAAAATCTAGCTCTCTGATATCTATTTTTCCTCTGTTTTTCTAGTTTTAGGTCTCTCTAGAAAAACAAACTGCACCCATTGCACTGTTTAAGCTTCCTGATCTCCAGTAAGGGAAGGAATGGTGGTAGTGATGGCAGAAGCAGCAAAAGAACATCATTCATCTGGATGAAGTAAGGAGAAGTACCATGCCCATGTCTTAATTTCCCCAGTGTTTGCTGGCCGCCAATTTATTTCCTTGCCTAAGGGAACATTAGCTAAACCGAGAGCCTGAAATCATATTCACCAACCCAAAGATGTAAGTGCTGCTAAATGTTTTCATGCCATCTTCAGGATCTCCCAGAGTACCATGGCTCATTCAAGATCATTCATATCTTCTTGATGGAACCCAGGCTGGTGGGTCCCTAGGGAAACAAATCATTTTCATGAGATTAACTCGTTTCCTGGACAATAAAATCCCCTCATAAAGGAGAAATATTTTTCTTAACTGTCACTTCTCTTGCATTTGTAAAACTGGTCCACTTTGTGTCTTCCTCCTTGTTTCTTGCTTTCATTGGCTTTTGTAACCTTAAAGAGGGCTAGGTATTGGTTATTTGGGAAGACAACATCTCATTGGGCACCACATGTGCATGTAGGCTGAGATGCCCAACCCCTGCAGAGTGGAGCAATGCTACTAAACACATCCCATTCAATATCAGATTGTGGGACCTTCTGCTTTTGTAGCTCTGGATATAACTAGAAGATTGAGTATTCCCCACTGGGTAAGAATATCTAGAGGAATACAGAAATTCAAGGAAAGGACATCAAAGAACTCCATGTACCATCAAAGGAAAACCCAGATGAGAGTAAAACCAGAAGTTGAGTGCAAAGAAAATTATCAGTCTAGAGTTAGAACACTATTATTTCAGCCATTCTGACAAGCATATTGTGATACTTCACTGTGCTTATAATTTCCATTTTCTTAATGGCTGATGATGTCTAACACATTTTCATGTGCTTACTAAGCACTGTATTTCCTCATTGACAAAATGCCATCCCATACCTTCCTCACTTTTTAAGGGGATACTCTGTGTTTTTTTTATTGTTGACTTTTGAGAATACTTTATATATTGTAGATATGAATTCTTTGTTGGCTATGGAGTTTGAAAATATTTTCTACCACTCCTTAGTTTGTCTACTTTAATTTATCAAGTTTTCCTTTTGAGGATGGTGCTTTTGGTGTCACCTCTAAGCACTCCTTCCCTAGCCCTAGATTCCCCAAATTTTCTTCTTTTTCTTTTAAGGACTTTTATTTTTATATTTTACATTTAAGCCCATAAACCATTTTGAATTAATTTTTGTATGAGGTGGGAAAATTAGATTGAAGTTCATTTTTCCCCTTAATGGATGCCCAATTGCACTCGTATCACTTGTTGAAGAGATGATCTTTCCTCCATTAAATTGCTTTTTCATCTTTGTCAACAATCCATTGGGCACATTTGTGTGTTTTCTCTATTCTGTTCCATTGATCTATGCATGTATCCTCCCACTGAGATCACAGTCTTAATTATTGCAGCTATATAATAAATACTGAAGTTAAGTAGGCTGATTCTTCCCATTTTTCTTCTTTTTTAAACTTGTTTTAATTCTAGGGGCACCTGGGTGGCTTAGTTGATTAAGCGTCCGACTTTCGCTTGGGTCATGATCTTGCGGTTCGTGGGTTCGAGCCCCACGTCGGGCTCTGTGCTGTCTACCAGCTCAGAGCCTGGAGCCTGTTTCAGTCTGTGACTCCCTCTCTCTCTGGCCCTCCCCTGCTCATGCTGTCTCTCTCTCTGTCTCCTAGAAATAAATAAAACATTAAAAAAAACACTTGTTTTAATTCTAGTTCCTTTGCCTTTCTATATAAATTTAGATTAATTTTATGTATATCTATAAAACTTTTTAGAGTTTAAATACAAATTATGTTAAACTTTCATATCAATTTGGGGAGAATATACATCTTGACATCTTTATCACACTTAGCCTTCTAATCTATTCTCATAGAATAGAATGTCTATTTACATTTTATTTGATTTATCTTTTTCTTTTAAATTTACATCCAAGTTAGTTAGGATATAATGCCATAATGATTTCAGGAGTAGAATCCAGTGATTTATCACCTGCATATAACATCCAGTGCTCATCCCAACAAGTGTCCTTCTCAATGCCCCTTGTCCATTTAGCCCATCCCCCCCTCCAAACCCCTCCAGCAAACCTCTGTTTGTTCTCTGTATGTAAGAGTCTCTTATGTTTTGTCCCCCTCCCTGTTGTTATTTTTTGCTTCCTTCCCTAATGTTCATCTGGTTTGTATCTTAAATTCCACATGTGAGTGAAGTCATTCATCTTATTTTATTTTTCAACAGAATTGTGCCCTATATCTTTAGATTTATGCTTAAGTATTTATTAGCAACCTTAAATGATATTATATTTCTAAAATTAGTGTTCATGTGTGTTTTGGAAGTATATAGAAATACAATTGATTACAAATTCTGTAAACTTGCTGAACCCACTTACTAGTTTTAGGAGTGTTTTCCTTTTCTCTTTTTTTGGTTGTTTCTCTGGAACTTCCCACAAAGACAATTACATCATCTACAAGTAGGGAAAATTTTCTTTCTTTTTCTGTCAACATTCCTTTTACTTTCCGTCTTTATTATTCTACTGCCTAGAACTGCCAGCACTATTTTGAATAAGAATAATGAAAGTAAACATCCTTGTCTTGTTTCCAATCTTAGGCAAGCTCACTCAGGTTCTAACCACTAAGCATAATGTTAGATTTTTAAAAGTACGTTCTTTATCAAGTTGAGAAAGTGACTACTCTATTCCTGTTTTTTAAAAAGTTCTTACAAGCGAGGGGTAAATTTTGTAAGATGCTTTCTCTGCAATGATTAACATAATCACATGATTTATTTTTCTTCATCTTGTTAATATGGTGAATAGCATTGATTGACTTTGAGTACTGAACTAGATTTGCATCATTTGAATAAATTTCACTTGTACATTTTGTATAATTCTTTTTATGTATTTATAAATTCCATTTGCTAATATTTTCTTAAGAATTTTACATCTAGGGGTGCCTGGGTGGCTTAGTTGGTTGAGTGTCCATCTTTGGTTCAGGTCATGGTCTCACAGCTTGTGAGTTCAAGCCCCACATTGGGCTTTGTGCTGACAGTTCAGAGGCCTGGAGCCTGCTTCTGATTCTGTGTGTCCCTCTCTCTCTGCCCCTCCCCAGCTCATGCTTGCTTTCTGTCCCTCAAAAGTAAATAAAAACATTTTTCAAAATTAAAAATAAGAATGTTACATTTACTTTCATGAGTAATAGTTCACTATAGTCTATAGATTAGTTTTCTTATTTTGTACTGTCTTTTGATTTTTATGTCAAGATAATACTAATTTCATAAAATCATTTGGACACTGTCACTTCTATTTTCTGGAAGAAACTGTATAAAACTCCTCTTTATTCTTTCTTAAGTGCATAATATACCTTTTTATAAAAACCATCTACACATGAAGACTTCTTTTGGGGGGAGTGTTATAATCATTAATTCAATGTCCTTACTAGATATAAGGCAATTTAAATGATATAGTGGTTGAGTTCTGGTAGCTTCTGATTTATTTTCTTTTTTTAGGAATTGGACTGTTTACTATATAAATTGACAAATCTATTTGTATAGTTTTTCATAGTATTTCCTACCTATCCTTTTGATATCTGCAGTATCTATAGTAATATCTCATATTTTGTTTCCAGAATAGTTAATTTGTGTCTTCTCTCGTTATAGTTGTTTCATTTTTTAAAATACACTCTTCCATTCTTTGTCTTATGCTTGGTCTATTTAGAGAATTTACATTTAACATAATCGTTGCTGTGTCTGGGTTTGAGTATAGCGTTTTATTTATTTATTTATTGCTTTCTGTTTCTTCTTTCATTTTTTTGTTTCTGTTTTCTTTTTCCTTCCTTTGGGATACCTGAATATATTTTACAATTTGATTTTGATTTGCCAATATTATTTTGAGTGTAACACATTGCAAAATATCTTTATCAATTCCTTCAGGTATTACATTATACATTAAATATCATATCATATCATATCATTATTAGCAGTCTACTGGTGTCATCATTTTGCCAGTTCAAGTAAAACATAGAAACTTTACATACCTTTATATTCCATTAGTTTCTTTCATTTCTATTACAATTTTGTTAGATATTTCTTCCACATACATAGACACAGATCAGACTGTGTAACAATTTTTGCTTCAACTGTCAAAATTTAGAAAACTCAAGAAAAGAAAAGCCCATTTTATTCACCCATATCTTTTAGTATCATGTCATGTCTTCTTTCCTGATGTTCTAAAGTTTATACTTCTTTTGTTTCCTTTTTGTTTAGAGAACTTCCTTTAGTCATTCTTTTATAGTAGAACTTCCAGCAGCAAATTCCTCATCTGAAAATGCCTTGATATCCCGTCACTCCTGAAATATATTTTCTTTTTTTTTTTAATTTTTAATGTTTTATTTATTTCTGAGAGAGAGAGAGACAGCGTGAGCAGGAGAGGGTCAGAGAGAGAGGGAGACACAGAATCCGAAACAGGCTCCAGACTCTGAGCTGGCTGTCAGCACAGAGCCTGACACGAGGCTCAAACCCACGAACCATGAGATCATGACCTGAGGTGAAGTCTGACGCTTAACTGCCTGAGCCACCCAGGCGCCCCTGAAATATATTTTCAATGTGTACAAAACTAGAGTTGACAGTTTTTTTCTTTTAGCCACTTCTTTCTGGCCTCCAGTTTCTGATGAGAAATCCAGTGCCCCTTGAATATTGTCCCTTATAAATAAGATGTATTTTTCTCTGGTTGGTCTCAATTTTTTTTTCTGTTTTAAGTTTTTACAAGTTTAAGTATGATATGTCTTAGCATGGATATCTTTAGGTTTATATTGTTAGGGGCTCACTTAAATTTAGTATTTATTCTTTAATGTATACAGTGTGATAATGTAATGTTTGTATACCTTGTGGAATTATGACCAAAGTCAAGTTAATTAACACATTCCTCACCTCACATAGTTACCATTTTGTGTGTGTGTGTGTGATGAGAATATTTAAGATCTACTCTTAACAAATTTCAAATATATAATATATATTTACAAGTATATCATGTAGCATTATTAACTGGAATCAGCATGTGGTACATTTATTCATCTTATAACTAACAGTTTGTAGCCTCTGACCAATATCTCTCCATTTCTGCGCCTCCAACCCAGGAGGCTTTTCTCTGGAAAGCACCACTCTAATCTCTGGTTCTACGAGTTCAACATTTTTAGATTAGACATTTAAGCAAGAACATACAGTGTTTATGTTTCTCTGTTTGGCTTATTTTACTCAATTTCTTAAATCTGTAGGTTTGTATGTCCTTCCAAATTTGGTTTTGTGGTCTTTAGCCACTTTCTTTTTGAAACCTATCCTTTTTTCTTTTCTCCTTCTGGGATTCTGATTACATGGCTGTTCAATTTTTTGTTATAGTCCCACAGATCCCTGAGGATTTGTTCATTTCCCCCGCCCCCCTTCTATTTTCTCTCTTGTTCAGACTGTACCAGCTTCTAGTTAATTGATTCTTTCCCCTGCCTCCTCCACTATGCTGTAAGCCTATTTGCTGAGCCTTTTGTTTTGGTTATTGTATTTTCCAGTTTCAAGATATCTACTTGTTCTTCTTTATATGTTGGTTTGTTTGTTTTGCTGAGATTTTTCTATTTCTTTTCTAAGGTTTTCCAGTCTTTCATTTGTTAATCACCTTGTTCATAATTGCTCATCGAAGCTCTTTTCATGAATGCCTTAAGTTCTTTGTCAGATAATTCTGACATTTCTGTCATTTCTGTATAGGCATCTACCGTCTTTTCTCATTTAGCTGGAGATCTTCCTGTTCTTGGTATAAATGATTTTTAATTGAAACGTAAACACTTTCATATCACGTTAAGAAACTCTACATCTTCTTGAAATGTTGAGCTTTAACTGGCGCTCTCTGATACCGTTAACCAGGAGAAAGGTGAGCGTAGTCTTGTCCGTGCCAGGTGGAAGCAGAAATGCGGGATTGCCAATCAGCCTCCACTGACACTTGCGCGCGCGCGTGTGCGTGCCCGCGCACGCATGCATGTGTGGGGGCAGGGGTGGGGCGGCCGGCCCAAGGCTGGCCCCTGTTACCTCTGGGCTGGGTGGAAGTTCTGATTCACCCTTGTGATCTCCACTAACACTGCCTGGGGGTGGCCTCATTATTTCTGGGCAATGTTGAAAATTCTGACTGCCACTGGACCTCCTCTGACACTACCCCAGCAGGGAGGGGAAGAGATGCCTCATTACTGCGAGGTAGGGGTTAAAATCCACCACCATGTGAACTCCACAAACACTGTGGGGAGAAGGGGGCTTGTTACTGGCTGGCAGGGATGAAAGTCCCGAGTCTCTGTTTGGTTTTCTCTGACGACATCTGGCAAAGGTGATTAGCATCTTATAACAACCACATGAGGGTAGGTGTCTAGGTTTCTCATTGCCTTTACTGACATAGCGCTGGTGGAACCACAGTTTCTCTGTGGTGTTTGGCTACAGTAGGGCAGTTGTCATCTAAATGCTTTCTATCTTGCTAAGTTTCCCTTTCCTGGTCATTTCACTAAAATGAACAAGGTTTTGTTGGGGCTGTTTAGTTTGCACTTAGCGCTTTTCATTTCCCTGGCTTCTTCAGCTCTGAGCATGGGACATAGGAGGGAAAAAGAAAACCCAGAAGCACCATGTATTATTCTCTGAGTCCACAGATCTGGGGGTCTGCCTTCTTTTGTCCACTTTTCAGACTCTTCCCATGTTTATTTTATGTATAATGTCCAGAGTTTTCAGCTGTACTTAGGCAGAATAGGGAAAAGTGTGTCTACTCAATCTTTCCAGAGGCAGAATTTCTCTCTTTATTTACAATGACATTTTATAAATAGCTAAACTTATTAGTATTTGAAATCCCTTATCCATCCTTATTTCCATTTGTACTTTAATATTATTATTTAATAATACAGTTTAATACAGTTAGTATAGTTCAACAATATTGTTTGGTCTTCATTATATGCCTTTGGATTTCTCTATATGGTTACCATTTCTTTCTAGCAAAAAATACAAGTTTTTAATTAAGGAGAGTATTGTAATGGGACTTATTAATTTAAAAACAATAAAAAGGAGGAAATTATTTTTAGGAAAAATATTAGATGTAAAAGTACTGTATGAGGTTATAGCAAAAATTATGAAGCTATAACTCAAGTTACACATTTAAAAAACACTAGACTCTTTGAAGGTCCTTCCTTCTCCCTGTATATAACAGGGGTGTAAGTGGGGTGTCAGTAGATATATAGTGTGACTTGAGATTTTCTTCCCTATTCCAGGTCTCTGTCTGTGAATTCTTAACTCTGCCAGTTCAGCCTCAACACACAGAGACCTGACGTGCTGTAATCTCTGTGGTTGCTGGATATCCCAGGATCAATGGAAAAATGTTTTTCATTTCATTGATAGACATGCCAGGACATGCTGTGTCCCCCGATAATATTTTGTGCACAGTTTCTGATTTTCACTCTCCGGGGGTGTCTGTAGTTCTGAAACAATTAAGTTCAACCTGGCACATAAACTGAAACATGTCTCACAAACTTGAAGCACATGTGGTGATCCCAGTAAAACTACACATTGATTTCTGACCTAAGGCTCTCCAAGGAGTGTCCCTAATCTCCCAAGGGTAAAGTTTTGTGAGGGAATCGTTGATTAAACTGTAAGATTAAAGAAAATTTAAGTGGCTGGACAGCTCCCTATTCGCTGCATGCTTCAGACGTCTTGAGAACATGTGTTATTCTTTTCAAAGTTGGTTGTAAATCAAACTCTCTAAATTGCTTCCAGATCAGTCTTTTCAGGCAAAGTATTAAAATGATGGTTCTATCACCCAAAACGCTAATTTTTGCTCAGATCACACATACTATTATAAATTCCCTTTACCTAATACAGAAGAGGGAGATGCCAATCTAGCCGGTCATCCTTTCTCTAGGTCAGCAGATGTGCCGTCTGGATTAGAAGCTTCTGACAGCAACTTGGTCACACATTTTAGCTCAGGGTTTTGTTGTGTTTTTTTTTTTTTTCCCAAAGAAATCAGTTGTATTTCTCTGAAAAAAACTGGCATAAATTCCAAAAATATTCTTCAGAACAATGAATATAATATCAAATGGAGGTGGAATATTAAAGTTGAACAAAAGTAGCCTTTCTGACAAGAAAATGTTTTTAGTCCTTAAGATTTTGAAAAATAAAGTGTTTTGATTATCCCATCTCAAATATATAGAATACTCATTCTTGAGTCTTCTTCAGCTTTTTCTAGCCAAACTTTAATGTAGTGACTGACTCATTAAACTCATTAAAAGTAATGAGTTCACTGATAATAACAGAAATTCTTAACTGATTTCTACAAATGAGTTCTATTCCATCTGTGAAGCCCATACATTATGTACTTTTGTTCCTGAATAATGGGTGTGTAGCTTACATTAGATTTTCATAGATGTATATTAATTCAAATTTTACCACTAAATAATTTCTCTCATTAAAATATCTAAAGAAAGGGGCGCCTGGGTGGCTTACTCGGTTAAGCGTCCGACTTTCGCTTACGTCATGATCTCGCGGTTGGTGGGTTCAAGCCCCGCGTCGGGCTCTGTGCTGACTGCCAGCTCAGAGCCTGGAGCCTGTTTCAGTTTGTGACTCCCTCTTTCTCTGACCCACCCCTGCTGACGCTGTCTCTCTCTCTCTTTCCTAGAAATAAATAAAACATTTAAAATAAATAAATAAAATAAAATATCCAAAGAAAGACAAACATTAAACATGGGCCAACATTTATTACATGTATACATACATCCTCATATTTAAAAAGAGAGAAAAAATTTATAATTTACAACTAAAATTGTAAATGGATTAATATTACTAAATGAAACAGGTATTTGTTTAATTTTGGAGAATTGATTATTTGTTCCATTTAGGAACCATTTAAGATAATACAAAATGAATTTTATAACTTCCAAAATATCAATAGGTAACTTATAATTTGCTAAGATCAGGCCTCACTCAATGTCCTTTGAAAGAATTTTCTACTAACAGGTGGCATCAGTGATTCTCCATAAACATGCCTGTCATGAAAAGTTCTCCATAGTTCCCCACAGGAGAAATCTAGACCTGGTATGTGATAACAAATATTTGTAAATAGCATATGAGTTTTCAGTCTTGGGTAAAAAGGAGTATGCACGCTTGACTCTGTCTTTGTCACTGAATACAGTTATAAAACCTGGATATAATGCATGGACCAGATCTTTGAGGCCTCTAGAAAGTTGGTAATAGCAGACAGCTAGAATTCAAAGCACCACCAAACCAGTGATGAGATTACCATTTTTTACCAGAATACCCTTTCAGTATGCAAGACTCAGATGTAGTGCAGCATAGAATTTAGAGGTGGGCAGAGGTTGCAGCCAGAGAGAGCTCTAGAAAACTCCATAGTTCTGACTTAAGGAGCAGGAAAAGAATAGATGTTTAGATAGACTGCAGAAACTGCCTTTTTTTAGGGGGGGTGCATGGATGGCTCAGTCAGTTAAGCCTCCAACTATTGAATTTGGCTCAGGTCATGATCTCACAGTTTGTGAGTTTGAGTCCCATATTGGGCTCCATGCTGACAATGTGTGGGATTCCATTTCTCTCTCTCTCTCCTTCTGTCTCTCTTTCCCTCCCTCTCCTTCCCCAACTCTCGTTCTCAAAATAAATAAACTTTAAAAAGTATATTTTAAAAAGTATATTAAAAAAACAATTCTTTTTGTATTTTTCTTTTCTTTTTTCCTCCATTCACCTGCACTTCAGCCCCCAGACAATACTTCAGAGAGGCCAACAGGTGTGGTAATAGGAACCCACAAGAGGCAAAACTCGGAAGGTGGTTAACCTTCCTCCAGCCTCATCAGCGGAGCTCTGTTCCCAGGATGGTAGTTGATCCTCTGTTGCTTTCCTCCCCGACTCTGTCCTATATCTGCTTTGTTCTAGAGGTGGGTGTGTTTGTGAAAGAGCACAGGAGATGGGGCTAATAAAATCCCTAGCCTTCTGTCTATGTGACCCAAAAGGGAAACCCCAAAGAAAGAGAAACATCAGAGAGGTTGCTAAAAGGGAGGAGCTTGGGAAAGCAGTATCATAGAATGATTTATGAAGTTCTGAGCTCACTCTTGAGCTGGGTTATGTGGGGATCTGATAATGTCAAATGTACCAAACAGTTTGTGAAGTTAACTAACAGACTGACCTCCACCCCTGCAGGGAAAGACAGATTCTACAAGTACTGCAAAGTCTTTGAAAACTGAACCAATGGAATCACAGCTCATAGAAGATGGGCTAGGACTTGCAGTCGCAACATAACTAAGCAGAATGATTACTAAAACACAAATAAGTTCTCCATAGGTTTTAAACTTACACACTTATAATATAGGGTTCAAAATATCCAGGATACAATTCAAAGTTATTCAGCGCACAAAAAAATCTCAACTTTCATGGGAAAAGCCTATCAACAGATATCAGGACCAAAGTGATGCAGAATTTGGAATTATATGAGAAAGATTTTTGAGTAGCTACCATACTATTATTCCAACAACCAATCATAAGCATCGCTGAAATAAATAGAAAAATAAGTAGCGGTAGCAACAGCAGTAGCAGAAGTAGAAACAGAAGAAAGAAAGAAAGAAAGAAAGAAAGAAAGAAAGAAAGAAAGAAAGAAAGAAAGAAAGAAAGAAAGACCAAACAAAAATTTTAATATTGTAAAATTGTAATTTTTAAAGCATTTAATGGCTACAACAGGAAGAAGTCAATGAGCTTGAAGATATATCAGAAATTATTCAATCTGAAAAACACAGAGGGAAACAATGAAGTAAATGAATAAAGCCTTAAAGACCCATGGAACAACAAAATGTCTAATATTTTTTAAAACAATTCTAAACTTATGGTAAAAAACATTAACCTACAGATTCAAGAAGTTTAGTAAACATGAAACAGAATAAACCTCAAAAAGTTCACACCCAGGCATAACAAACTGCTGGAAACAAAAGGCAATAAAAATAATTTGAAAGCAGCTAGAAGACAAAAAATGCATTTTCTATGCAGGAAAAACAATTTGAAGTTTCAGACACTTCTCATCAGAAACTGTGGAGGCCAGAAGGAAGTGACACAACAATTTTTAAATGCTAAAATAAAAAGGTGTCCATTCACTGTTCCATGTCTGATGTAAATATCTTACAGGAATGAAGGTAAAATGAAGAATTCTAACACATGACAGTAAGAGCACAATCCATAAAGGGGAAAAAACTGAAAAATTGAACTTCATTAAAATTAAATGCAAATAAAACCACAATGAAATACCACCAGCCGCCCTATTAAAATAGGTAAAGTTTAAAAATCAGAAACTGAGTGCTGACAAAGTTCGGAAGTAACTAGAACATGCATACATTGCCATGGGAATTCAACATGGCACCGCCTCTCTGGAAAGCCAGTTTTCAATGTTGTAAAATGTTTAATACGTATTTACCTTGTGATTCATCAACTTCTCTTTAAACTACTACCTTAGTGGGGGTCGCCTGGGTGCCTCAGTTGGTTAAGTGTCTGACTTCAGCTCAGGTCATGATCTCATGGTGCATGAGTTTGATCCCCGCAAAGGGCACTCTGCCAGCAGCTCAGAGCCTGGAGCCTGCTTCAGATTCTGTGTGTGTGTCTCTCTCTGCCCCTTCCCTGCTCATTCTCTCTCTCTCTCTCTCAAAAATAAATAAATATTAAAAAAAAAAATAAACTACAGGGGCTCCTGGGTGGCTCAGTTGGGTGAGCGTCCAACTTCAGCTCAGGTCATGACCTCATGGTCCGTGGGTTCGAGCCCACGTTTGGCTCTGTGCTGATGGCTCAGAGGCTGGAGCCTCCTTCAGATTCTGTGTCTCCCTCTCTCTGCCCCTCTCCCCTCCTGATTTGTCTCTCTGTCTCTCAAGAATAAATACACACTAAAATTTTTTTTAAATAAATAAACTACTACCTTAGAGAAATAAAAACTTATGTTCATCCCCAAACTGTACAAGAATATTTTTATCAGTTCTATTAATCATGCCAAAAGCTGAAATTGACCTGAGGGTCTTTCAACAGGTGAGTGAAAAAGGAAACTGGTACATTCAGGCAAAAGAATCCTACTCAGCAATAAAAAACAGAACAATCTATTGGTATGCACAAGCATTTGAGTGACTCTCAAATGTATTTTACTGAAGATAAGTGCCAGTCTCAAAAGTTTGCATATGCAGTGATTCAATTTAAATGATATTTACAAACTGTGAAAACTGGTAATGAAGAATAGATCAGTGGTTGCTAGGGGTTAAGAGGTAGGGAGAATGTAATTGTGGCACCAGGCTGTTTTTCGAGGGTGATGGAATTGTTCTGTACTGTCACTATGCTGTTGGTTAAACAAATCCACACACATTAAAATTTGTTGAACTGTATATGAAAAAGGTCTACTTTTATTATACAACAATAAAAAAACATTTAAAAAACTGTGCATGAAAATTTGACAAAGAAGAAAATAAATAATTACAAATTGTTTAATTAAAAAGTACTAGTTTCCAGTACCACACATTTGGTGCTTCCAGGGTAGTTTATTTTATTAGTGATTTAATCAAGATTAATTTTCATGCCACACAGGTTATGCTATGCCTGTTTGATATCTACCAAGCTGCTAAGACTCAGAGAACACACTGGTTCCTCTCTGTAGCTACACATGAATCTTCTCGCTAATTCTCAGGTAAATTTGCCCAACCCTTCCTTTTAGTCACCTCTTTGCCCTGTGCCTACTTCTATCACATCATTTATAGCAGTATTTCTCTATTAAACTATAAACCCCATGAAGAAAGGAACAAGTCTCGTTTCAGCAGCATTTCCCAGCAAAGAATTTGGCACACAGCAGACACAGAACAAATGTTGAATAGATGAATTATCTAGAGCTGTACAGTCTTTAAGTTGAAACCTACCAGGCAGTATTTCAGCTCTTCTATATTAAGGTTGCTATCTGCAACCATTCTTTGTTCTTCAGACCAGAAAATTTTTAAAAATCACCTTGATGAATATCAAACCACTGACCCTGGATATTAACTACTGGTAGAAGTCAGCTCCTCTATATTTTGTTATGCATGTGTGAAATTCATTTGTGTCCTGTGCTCTAATGCTGCACTAATGAAAAATCCTTTCTTTAAATTTCTTGGATTAGCATTCAAGAGGAACTTTAGACAGGTCAGTAGGGTATCAGAAACCTATCTCATTATTCTGACAAGGAGACTGTGGAAACATTTACTTTGTAGGAACATAGAATATGTTACGTTTACTACAATGGAACCATTGTGCGTGAGGTTTGAAATATTCTTACCATGTAACATGTAAGAGGAAAGTGCAATCTGGACATGAACGGACATTAGGGCTGTCACAATGGTTCTAAGAATATATACTGATGTGTAGCCTACATCAATCGCCACTAATTGTCTTTTCTCCTGATTGCAATAGAAAGTTACAGGAAAAGTAAATGGTGCTAAGCTTTGGAATCAATAATCTGTGATTTAATAATAGGAGTTAAACTGCACTAGAACAAGAGCTCATCAGCCATCCAGACAAGCCCATCAACTACATGGAGGTGGGTGGGTTTGTATAAACATTCTAAATGTGACAGAGGGCTCTGTCTCTGTCTCTGATTCGTGGGGCAACTGGGTTACTCAGTTGGTTAAGTGACTCTTTTTTTTTTTTTAATGTTTCTTCAGTGTTTGTTTATTTTTGAGAGAGAGGGTGCTAGTGGGGAAGGGGCAGAGAGAGGGAGGCAGAGAATTCAAAGCAGGCCGTGTGCTATCAGCGCAAAGCCTGATGTGGGGCTCAAGCTCACCAACCATGAGATCATGACCTGAGTCTAAGTCAGTAGTTCAACGCACTGAGCTACCCAGGTGCCCTGAAACTGACTCTTGATTTAGGCTTGGCATATGATCTTGCATGGGTTTGAGTACAGGGTTCCAATGTGGTGTCACAGATGCTGACAGTGCAGATCCTGCTTGGGATTCTCTCCCTTTCTCTCTGCCCTCCCCCCACTCTCTCTTTCTCTCAAAATAAATAAATAAACTTTAAAAAATACAGAAAAGAGTGTGATTTGTGACCATATTTGATGAGGTTGACCCAGTGGTAGGAGAGGAGAATGACACAACTTGACTGTAATGACCACTCTGTACCTTGGAAGGAATGAAACAGAGAGTGGGGAGGAAGCACAGCATAAATAACTCAATACAATCTCCTGGAAGGAGCAGTAATACACAGAATGCTACCTCTCACTCCAGGGAAACTATAATGGTAAAAACAGTATATACATATGTGATAAAGCACAGCTCAGGTATGACTTCAAACATAAACCCTATTCCAACAACTCCATTAGAATTTCCATTTGTTACTCTGAAAAAGATAAATGTAGTCAGTAAATACCAAACCTAAAAGATCTGCATTGCTTAAAATATCCTCAAACTAAGGCACTGTCAACTTCTTATAATAAAACAGCCTTGGTGAAAACCAAAAAAGAAAAAAAAAAGAGAGAGAGAGAAATGGATTCACTTTATTGATGACTATGTCAAACCATCAGCAGCTATTAATTGAACACCTACTAAATATAAGTTTCTTGCCTACTGGTAGAAGAAAGTTGAGTGCTTTATAGGAATGTCAATAGAATTTGTTATGGATTGGTGAAACATGATTCATAATTTGTTCTTCCAGTAGGCTATAATTCAGTGTGTATCCACTGCGAATATTCCAGCAGTGTGGATTCAGCTACTCTTAGCAAGGATTGGGTAGCATTTAATTGCCAGGCTAAGTGAGGGAGCTGGGAAGCTCCAAGGAACATAATTTTCCCCTGAAGGATTCTTGAAAAATCACAAATAATCTATATAGTCTGGAGGAAATGTTACAGGAAATAGTAAGTTTATCATGTAGTAATATTTTAATTTCAGTGCCTGCTATGTGCTAGAACACATTTATTCATTCAATATCTTTAAAAGACACAACAAACAACTTATTAAAGTGTTTAAAAGGTTATGTGATGACCTTTTATATGCATGCAACTTATTAAGAGAGCTAGCCTAGACACTCTGAGTAAATATAGTAACAGTAAAGATCTTCAATAGAGATCAGCTTGGTCCTCAATGGGGATTCTAGTATGTTAGGGTTTGGCTAGCCAGCCAAGTAAGCCCTCTAAGATCTGATTTCTAGATGGGCTTGGCAAAGGATTGATCAATGGAGAAGGGTTTTCAAAGATAGCACCACAACGATCTCAGGTGCCTGAACTGCTCCAGATGTCTGGCTGTTAGTAAGCCTTGGGAATGGAGCTACAAACAGAAGAGAGCAGTCATCAAGCCACAATTTCTCTGGAGATGTTGGAAATACTGTCATTATAGTTGCATTACCAATGAAGTGCATTCTTAAGAGGTCATCTTAAGGGTGTTGAGAGATAAGACATACAAATAGGTACAGAAGTGTTTACTAGAGATCAAGAACTTGAGCCCCATGTGTTGAATTTATCTTAGAGGCTTGTTTTGTGTTTCACTCTCTACTGCAGACTTCTAAAAGGATGTGAATGCCTTCAGAAAGAAGTTGCATGTCCTTTCTGGTTTACCCCAGTCCTCACTTCTTCATATTGCCTTATACCTAGCCTGGTGCCTTCATTTATGTTACCTACTAGTCCCTGGAAAATCATTTCAATCTTGTAGGAAGTTGTGACCTCTGGTTTAGACAAATTAATGAATGACACAATTTTAATGGATAAAGCCAGAGATCAGAAGAAATCTGTGACCACAACTGTCCCCAACTCTCCTTTCTTGGCTTTCCATGTTTACCTGCTTTGACTCTGCTTATATTTCCACTACCCCCACACACCCAACATACAACCATTTCTCCAGCTGCAGTCATAATGTCAGTCAACACTACACTGACCATGCTCAGTGCTTTTATTGCTGTGGTTCTCCTGAGTGAGCAATGAAAAAATGTTCCCTTTTTCCCTTAGGCCAGCAGGAAATAAGCAGGAACTTATCAATAAAATTTACTAAGAAATTATGTCATAAAATAAAGAGAAAGATACAAAACAGTAAAAATGGTAGCAAGAAAGAGCAAATTCTCTACCCTAAAATATCACCTTATTAAATAATGTATCCATTCTATATCCTTAGTTAAACAATAACCCTTGGTCAGCACTATGTGTTATCCTGGGAGTTTTTGAATAGCTGAGGAAGAGTGTACGTAAATAGTCTTGCTACAGTGTCATGTTCAAGAGGAGATCACTATAGTCTAGATATAGCTTGTCTTGTGTACCCAGCTTAGCCCCTATACAGTCACCATTTCTACTTTAGCATTAACTCTGAAGAATCCACTAGAAAGCTCTTTCACCACCCACTCCCTTCTTTCTGCAGAAGCTGAGTCTGTCATAATTAGGTTCCCCTATAAGGTGAACTATAGGTAGTGAATGGGAAAAAAGAAGAAGTAATATACTTCTTATATGTTAGGAGCAAACAACTAAACACACAGAAGGTGTGTGTTTCCCACCCACACCAATGTCACTCTGAGGACAAAGTATTTTATCATGGTAGTTTCTAAGACACGCTGTAAGAGACCACAGTGCATTCTAAATTCTGAAAGTTTATAGTCTTTATTTCATGGCATACCACCTACTATCGGCCTGGCACTTGCCAGGTGCTAGAGTGACAACATGAAAGAGAATTCCCAACCCTTCAGAATACTACAATTTGATATCCCAAATGAGCAAACCAACAAGTGTTTTATAAAAATAGTTATTTAATTTCTTTAAGAACTCAAAAAAGAGGTGCCTGACACACACTGGAGGAAAATAAATGGGTTATTGGAAGAGTGGCATCTGATCTTCGTCTTAGAGAATGATCCAGATTAACAAGACACAGATGTAAGTATGTTCCCATGATGCCAATGTCAGAAACAAGAGTAAAAGGCTAATGGTCAGGGTCATAGTGTGGCACCTGTAATTTTTTAGGTATGCCAAGTTAAGCAATCAGTGTTAAAAGCAGTTTACTATACCATTAAATCTCTGTCTACCAAACAATCAGCTCCCACGTCAACCCTCTCAAGATAAATGGCACATCTGAAACCTAAACATTGGCAGATTTTAGCTGGCCAACATTCATCCAAGAAGCTGTATCTAATTAAAAGTAAAAACAAACAAACAAACAAACAAAGCCAACCTTTTAACCTTTTTTGGGTGGCTTGGAGCACCACCAGGGACCTACTTCCCACTCAGAGGCAAGTACATCACTGTTAGCGAAAGGTATACAAAGTATCTGTTCAAATATACATGTATTTCCCTTACATAGGATTGCTGATGAGAGAGATTTTAAGGGGCTATTTCCAAAGCTTAAGAATGTTGAGGATACAACCGTAGCCAAGATGGTTTGACCGAATGAAAAGCCTGTCCTCTGATTTCTGTGCATAACTTCACCTTAGAATCAATGGGAGAAAAACCCCAAAACTGTGTTATCTGAGAGAATTCACTAACTGGACAACTGATTCTGCCAGTTATGCTGCTAGCAGATGAACTGATTAAAATGCAAAGCATTAATCTAATAAAAATAGCCCTGTGGCCAAAATGATTGAAGCAAACATTAATAACAATGAGGATAAACTCTGAGGGTGATTTTCACAAAATTTTCAGGGGAGATGTTCAGTGAGATGGCTGGTCTGTCCATCATTTAGCACATGTTTTTGAACGTCTGTCCTTGTTTCAGTGCTGTGGTGGATAAAAAGATGTATCAGTCATAGATCCTGCCTCAAGGAGCTTGCAGGCTAGAATGGGAGACATGATATATCCACGTGTGTGTGTGTGTGTGTGTGTGTGTGTGTGTGTGTTGAATATATATGTGCTGTATATAATTTAAATATACAGTAGATGGTGGTAGCCGCTACAGGGCAGTACATATAAACTACTATGGGTGTTGTGAGAAATAAAAGATTATGTCTAGCTCACAAATCTAGAAATATTCTTTTTTTAAAATGTTTTATTTGTTTCTGAGAGAGAGAGAGAGAGAGAGAAAGACAGCACGAGCAGGGGAGGGGATCAGAGAGAGAGGGAGATACAGAATCTGAAACAGGCTCCAGGCTCTGAGCTGGCTGTCAGCAAAGAGCCTGATGCGGGGCTCGAACCCACGATCCGTGAGATCATGACCTGAGCCGAAGTCTGACGCTTAACCGACTGAGCCACCCAGGTGCCCCTAGAAAGATTCTTTTATGGAAGTGATTCTGCTGTGTTCTAGCCTTGTGCATCCCACTGGTTTCTGATCATTTCTATTTATAAACCCCAGTATGCTCAAAACAAAATCTCACATCTTTTCCCCAAAATGTGTTCTTCCTTTTCAACTCTATAGCTCACTGAATGACACCATCCATCCGATAGTCAACCAGGCTAGTGTCCTGGGAGTCATTTTGGATGCCCCCCCTCACATGTCACAGCCACATTTCATCAGTTACCAAGTACTGTACATACCATGTGATTCATTGAAGTAAGAGGAGTGTTAATGTCCCCTACTGCTGGAAGCCACACTGGCCTCGANTCGGGCCTCTCTCACCCCTCCCTCGCCAACACCATCCATCCTTCAGGAACTCCTGGACCCCGGGCAGAGCCGGTCTCTGACACCCTACTATCATTGTACTATTATTTTATTATTTCCCTTTGGAATCAGCCCTCTCTATTAATGTTCCCATTATTGTAGTTATATTCTAATAACTGCTTGTATAGATACCTGCAATGGTGTCCCTACATTTAAAAAAAATTAATTTATATATAATTTAATATAAATTATGTAACTGCTCTGCTTAAAACCCTGCAATAACTGTAGCTTTCAAGATAAAGTTCAAACTCCTTAGATCCTTACAATCCAAGACTTCACAGAATGCTTGTCACATAGTAGTTTCTCACTAAGTATTTTTTTAAATTAATGATGGGATAAATGGATTTTCAATAGATTTGTCATTTTTGAGCTATATCTAGAAATAAGAGGACATTCTGGACATGCTGATAAAGGGAATTCCAACCAGAAGCAATGTGCTCAGGAGCCCTGACCTTGGGAACTATGTGGAAGAACTTGAGACTCTAAGTCTATGGAGGTTTCCTGTCCTTAATAACCTATTGCTTATGAGAGAGCAAATTAACTTCAAAAATATCATTGTGCTCTCTCCAAAGAGACACAGATTGAATACTGAGATGTCAAGCCACTTAAAGTCATGCAGAAAAATAATGGTAAAGATACTTGCTTAATTCATAGTCCCACTTGCTTAAGAAGAAAGATAGAGAAAGAGGGAGGCAGGAAAGGAACAGAACATTATTTTTCATCAGATTTTTTTCTGCTTTTCAAATTCCTGACACATTCCAAGACTATAGACTGAAACTTTGTTCAGCCTAATGCTAAAATTTAATTAAAATTCCATTTGATTTTTCATGAAAAACCATCACAGATAGATAAAACTTTTAAAAATCTTATCTTACATTTTTATATAAAGATACAATTAAAAATGACCTTTAAAATAATCTAAAAATAACCTGCATTCATATACTTGCACATATAATGTGATGAATTAAAAAAAACAGGCTAGTGGGGCACCTAGATGGCATAGTGGGTTAAGTATCTGACTCTTGATTTCAGCTTAGGTCATGATCTCATGGTTCATGAGTTTGAGCCTACGTGGGGCTCTGTGCTGTGTCAACATGGAGCCTGCTTGGAATTCTCTCTCCTCTCTCACTCTGCCCTTCCCCACTGGTGTGCTTTCTCTCTCTCCTTCCAACCTCTGCTCTCTGCCTCTCAAAATAAATAAATAAACTTTAAATTTTTTTTTTTTCAAAAATAGGCGAGTGTTTTTATTTGGGAATCTGTGGGGTTTTTTAAAAAATTGTTAATGTTTTATTTTTGAGAGAGAGAGAGAGAGGCAGAGTACAAGTAGGAGAGGGGCAGAGAGAGAGGGAGACAGAATCAGGCTCCAGGCTCTGAGCTGTCAGCACAGAGCCCAATGCGGAGTTCAAACTTAAAAACTGTGAGATCATGACCTGAGCTGAAGTCAGATGCTTAACCGACAACCACCCAGGAGCCCCTATACTATATCTTTTATATAGATTCGTTTCTCCAGCAGTTCTAGAGTGTTAAGTTCAACAGTTAGGAGTAATTCTTTACATCAGCAAGTTTTCTACTTTGCTATTTGAAGTCAGGAAGTGGTGCAATGGGGAAATAACCCAGGGGTAGCTGGGTCCGTCTGCTCTCACACTTGGGACCCTGGCCCAGAAGAGCTGCTGTCTTGATCATTTTGCATGTTGAGACTATTCAAAATATTTCACCTTTAGAAAAACTTCGCTGCACAAAACAAAAAAGTTTTTGCAGAGAAAACAACCAAACAAACCAAAAAAAAGTGTTTGAAAAATCAGTGCTAAACAAATCAATTATCCCTTGTGTTCTTCCTTTTTTCTCGAAAGTTCAGGACAGAGGAAGGGCTATCTCTAACATGAATATACACATACTCTAAAAACTTTGAAATACACATTATTTATAGAACAATTAAAAGGACTGTCAGATAATTAATATAATTTATTGGTCTCCCCCAAATAATGGTAATTTATCTCTACTTGTGAGGTGGACATTGGAATCCTTTCATTTCCCTTACTTTCTATAGTAGAGAAGACTCTGGATATTGTTGCCCATCCTAAAGACATTCTGATGGCCTTTCAAATGACTTTACTCCTGATGATCAGAAAATAGAGCTTTCCCCATGAGGTCATTTGTCTTCCAAAAATTTGTACATTAAAATTACAAAGATATCTTTTCTACCGGGGACATTTACTTACTCATCTAATGCAATGTGTCAGCAGAAACTAAATAAAGTTGACATATTTTGTGGCTAAGTTTTGGGTATACTATATTGTGGTTGTTGTAATTGATGTTGTTGCCTGCCTTTTTAACCTTTACCACTTTTATTCTTGTCAAAATAATACATTTTCACATTTATATAATCATGTTGCCTTGAGAGGCTCATAATGAAAAACAGCAGTCCTCTGATATCACCCTGGCCCCCTTCCGAAAGGACATTGCTCACTGGTGGAAATTGTTTAGGCTCTACTACTGGCATTCACCTTCCCTTTTCTTTTCATTCTTTCTTTATTTAAAAAATATTTATTTATTTTGAGAGAGAGAGAGAGAGACAGAGAGAGAGACAGAGAGAGAGAAGCAGAGAGAAAAGGGGACAGAGAATTCGAAGCAGGCTCCATGCTGATAGCAGAGAGGCCCAATATGGGGCTCAAACTCATGAACTGTGAGATCACGACCAGAACCAAAGTGGGATGTCAACCAGTTGAGCCACCCAGGTGCCCCTAACCTTCCCTTCTAAGTAATGTACTCATTTCTTGATTTTTCTTAATTTCAGAAATTTTTAGTAACCCCTATTATAAAATATAAGGATTTAAAATCTTACATGCCATTATATGCAATATAATTAGATGACTGTTTTTATTTTTATTTTTTTAAGTTTATTTATTTTGAAAGAGATGTGGGTGAGGGAAGGGCAGAAAGAGAGGGGGAGAGAGAGAGAGAGAGAGAGAGAGAGAGAGAATCCCAAGCAGGCTCCACACTCAGTGCAGAGCCCAACGTGGGGCTCGATCTCACACACTGTGAGATCATGACCTGAGCCAAAATCAAGAGTTCGAGGCTTAACCAACTGAGCCACCCAGGTGCTCTGATGACTATTTTCAGAGTGATCAACAGTCAGTGTTTATACCAAGATTATTATAAAGTATTATTTACAGGAATGCCAAGTGATTATAAATGGCTACAAAAATAACATTAATTTTATCCCATTGGCTATCAGATACCATTAGCCTCTGTGTCTTGACCTCTTTTTGAAACCAAATGTTCTATTATATCAAGCTACTTGTTGTGTCTCCATTTTCCTCTTGGAAAGCTTTCCCAGAGCTTTGAATCCACCTGCTCGCTAGGCCTGCTTGGAGCTGCCTTGCAGACACTACTGTTTACCTCTCTCCTGAGAAGCTTTCAGTTTCTCTGACATCAGACTTCTTCTCTGTGCTCTTCAGTTTACTTGCTAGTTTTGCTGAAGCATGTCTAAGAAAAGGTGCATGAAAACTGAACTTTTTGTGACCTTTCATAAATATGACATCATTTAATGCTTATACCTGGCTGATGGTTTTTATTTTAGTATGAAATCCTAGGGTGAATATAGTTTTCTCTCAGAATCTTGAAGATAAGTTGTCTTTATCTTCAGTTCTTTTTATAAATCAGATAATAATAAGTTACTGAATCCTGGGGGTAAATCTTGTAAGACTATTGTTTTTGTCTTCTATTTTCTCCAGCACTTTTCTTTGGGTTTAGGCTCTAAGTGATTTTTTGCTTTCATCTTCCAATTTCCCCCATTGATTTTTTTTTTTTAAACAATTGCCTTTTTAATTTCCAGGAGCTATTTTCTTTTTCCTTTGCATGTTTTTTTTTTTTCTGTGTGTTTCTTTCTTTGTTTGTTTTAACACATGCAATTATTTCTTCTATATCTCTTGGAATACCTATTAGAGCAGGGATTTAACTGGTGAGCGTGAGGGCATCCTGAAGAGGGAAAGGCCATTTTCTTTTATTAAAAAGTCTTAAATAGCCATATGTGGAGATATTTTCCCCAGCACTGTTTAGTTTTTCCAGAAAAGCAAATTCCTTTCTTATCCAAGGATTCATTGCCTAGCTGACTATGTTTTGTACACAGATTGGGAAAGCAGACTTTCCAGCTCCTGTCCCCGTCAAGCTCCCAAGCTCCCACCTGGTGAAAGTGGGGTGAGAGCCCCGACTGCTGGTGACATGGGCACTATACTGTTCACTGTTGTGACTTCATCTCAGCGCCCATGTTTGTTTTCACCCTTCCCCATGTATTCAACTTGTCTACATATTTTACCGCACATAGTGGAGTTTTCAGCTTCATCATGCTGCCTTCAATCTTCCTTCTGTTTTTTATCCTCTAAAATTTGTGGAAATTTTTATTTACCATGTTTCCTATCTTATCTTTGTTCTTACAGAGAAATACAAAGAAGTTATAGGTGATACAGATGCGGATTTCGATATAGTCATTTCGGTTTCCCCTAAGAGACAGAAGAGATCAATGTGTATAGTCTCCCTATAACCTAAAGTTCCTTGGCTATGTTTCAAGTTTAAGAAAAATATTTTCTGAGTTTTAATAGACTACTAATTTCATAACTGTTCTAACTCAATAAATGACAAGAAGAAAATTTTTCTGACAGATATTTACCTTTTTCTCTTACTGAGAATAAAATTTATTTTCATTGCCTATTTTTAGTGTTTTTGAACTCTATTTCATTATAATATTAAAAATTACAATTTCCCTTTCAATACACATGACAAATACATTACCTTAAATGGGGAAAGGGTTCTAGCAATTTACAAAGATAAACCAGACAGCATCTGTCTTGATGGGTATTCCTGACACAATCCCAACTAGGGGCTTGGTGACCTCACTTTGTATGAAACTTTCTTTGGATACCAAAATGTTCCCTAAATTAGTACAGTTTATAATCTGGTTGGTACAATAAAATCAGAGTGCCAAAATTTGACTTTAGAATCTACTGCTATGTTTGAAGTATATAAATGTGATAGGCTTTAAACTATTTTTTGTGCCTCAATAGCCTAGCCCTCCCTTATATATACCCAGCTTGCCCTATTAATAGAAATGACCTAATAGACATCTTTTCAGGAGAGTCTGAGGCAATCGGGTAAATATACTGTCCATGCTGTTTATATTATCCCTGCTGAAGCCCTCCAGGAAAATCGGTCCTTTCCTGACCACACAAGGAAGTACCCACATTCTTTGGGAACCAAAGCTACCTGAACAAATCCATCTCCCTCTTCTCTGTTATCAGCATACATCTTATCCTGCTTGGCATGTCAAGAAACAATAGGACTTTACTCGTCTCTTGGCTGGGATCATTCTCGTTTTTCCCCATCATGTTTATTAAGCATAGCATGTAACATTAAAACTTCTAGTTTTATTCATTCTATCAGTGAGTGTTCAATTAGGAAAGCAGGGACCAAAGCAGCCACTTTAATTAAAAACAAAATCATAATATAAGGAATTGTTTAAGTAAGTATTGAAGGGCTAAAAGGAAACACTGAGGTAACTTGGAAATAGTAACTAGAGGAAGCTACTAGAGCTAGTGAAAAAGACTGGCAGAGATTACTAGGATTTAGAAACCTGAAGAAGTCCTGTTGAACTGGGACTTAGATCTCCAAGGAGGAAAAACATCACAGTTGGTTTTGATACTCTTGGGTGTACCCCTTCCCCCAAGCCAGGACTCAATCTTCTGTGGAGGGGGTGCTGCCAGTCTGCTAGTATCTCTGATATGACTTGTTTAAGGTATTTTGACAGCGTATGTGTAGGAGGGCAACCTGAAAATTATTCAAATGCTGCTCCTTGAGTCCATAGCTATAAATCAGAGTGGAAGATGATGGAGTAATGTGGACAGGAATAGGGATCAACAAAAAAGAAGTCCATTCTTCTCCATCTTGTCTTTCACTCTCCCTTTGGTATTCCCATGAGTTTGGCCCAATAGGAGGCAAGCTGGCCTCAGAGAAATGTGATCTACAGGGTCCCAGTATCACAAAGCAGGCACAGAAGGGTAAGCTTCCAGCAGAGAGGCAAGAGTTTAATAATCATCATATCCCAACCTATGTAAACACATACCACTTCAGGGGAAAGAGAAGTGACATCTAGTGCAACATTAAAACTAGACAATGTGTCCTTCATCAGGTTAATACATAATTCCACTCTTACACTGAATGTTACTGTGAGATAATAGAATGTGGATCTATTTGTCTCTGAAGTTCCTGGCACAAAGGTCCTAAAACCCTTATAATTTCCTAAGTGATTAAGAGCACCAGGAGCACCTTTTGTTCTAATATTTGGTCTTTGACCCTGGATTTTGACATTGAGCTCTTAAATCTCTTGGAATTTCTGGGGTAAAAGAAACATCTTTTGTCCTAAGGAAGAGACTGGATGGGTTCCTGGATGGTACTTGGATGGGTGCTGGTCACCAGAGGGGGGAGGGGAGGCAGTCTGGTGGGACTGAGCCCTTAACCTGTGGAATCTGATGCCATCTCCAGTTGGTAGTGTCAGAATTGAGTTAAATTTTAGGACACCCAGATGGTATCACAGAGAACTGCTTGCTGCGGTAAAATACCACACATTTGGTGACCAGAAATGTCAGAAGTGAAAATACACAGCAGGAAAGACTGGGTGTGTATGTTTTTGTTTTTGTTTTTAAGATTTTTTTAATTTACTTTTTGAGAAAGAGAGAGACAGACAGAGTGTGAGCGGGGGAGGAGCAGAGAGAGAGGGAGACACAGAATTCAAAGCAGGCTCCAGGCTCTCAGCTGTCAGCACAGAGATTCACCCGGGGCCCAAACCCATGAATTGCAAGATCATGACCTGAACTGAAGTCAGATGCTCAACCAACTGAGCCACCCAGGAGTCCCAAGACTGGGTGTTTTTTTTAATTCAGCTATAAACACTACACTCTTGCCAACACCCACCCACACCCAGTTTAGGAAAAAGAGATACTCTCTTTTACTCACTAACAAAACAAACATCCAGGATAAGGCTACAAATTATTTCAATGGCTCCATTATCAGACTTATTAGTGAACAATGATTATGGTTTCCTCCATTCTTTTTTAGGTTACCTGAGCCAGAGTTCTAGTTCATTGAGCTCCACTCAATTACTATGGATTCGTTGCTGTAAGGGAGGAAAAATAATGGTCTCTTCAGCTTTCTAGGTTCTTGACTGAAAGACCTCCTATAATAAAAGACAGATTAGCAAGAGAAAAACAGAAGTTTAATAATGGGTATACTAGGGGCGCCTGGGTGGCTTAGTCGGTTAAGCGTCCGACTTTCGCTTAGGTCATGATCTCGCGGTTCGTGGTTTCGGGCCCCGCGTCGGGCTCTGTGCTGACTGCCCCTCAGAGCCTGGAGCCTGTTTCAGTCTGTGACTCCCTCTCTCTCTGACCCTCCCCTGCTCACACTGTCTCTCTCCCCTGGAAATAAATAAAACATTAAAAAAATAATAATAATGGGTATACTATCTGTGTATATAAAAGAGACCTAGGGAAATTGAGAAACTCTCCAAAATGGCCCAAGCCATCACTTTAAATACTGTCTCTAGCTAAAGATAAAAGATGGTGGGGTGGGGATAGGGGGTTCAGAATGGAAGTCCAGTTATGGGATGTTATCAGCAATAAACAAGGGAAAGGTTGTTATGCAGATTTAAGTTGCTCTCTTCTCCACTGATAAGAGTTCTAGAGATTTGGTTGTCTTCTTCTTCCTGGTACAGAGAGGGAGACACACTTACAAATGGGAATTTCCTTTATATATGTAAGTATATCTTACACAGTGATAACTTCTACTAAGTTTTCAGAGCTCCTCCTATGTCTGCTGTTTCTTACAAATGATCAGCCTAAAATAATGTTTATTCCAAAGAAGTATATTTCAGGGTAACAAATTCTGCTCCCCTTCATTGTGAACTTACTTCACTCTGGACCAAGTTTCCTCCATCATAGGTATTCTAGAAGCATTACCTGAGATTTTCAAAGAGAGAAATTTTTAGTTTCTTTCTGAGAGCTGAAGGAAAAACCACTTTCTGCTTCATTTGGCTTGAGTTTTTCTTACTCATGAAGAAATTTGCATTTGCCTACCAATATCCACTTTCTCCTACTGCCTTAATAACAGAATCCCAATTTTGTTCAAGATGGTGATGTGTCAAGGTAAAAAATAAAATAAAATAAACAACCCACATTTCTTGGCCTTTTTTTCCAACTAGTGATGGGTGGGTGTTAAAGGGGAGCTGAATACCATTCCAAAATATGCCCCTTTTGCATAAAGGTTATTTTAAATTGATTATTTTTAGGAGATTGCAGACATAGGAAAAGCTCTCAAAACTGAGTAGAAATTACCCTTTTTGGGCACGTGGGTGGCTCAATCATTTAAGCAGCTGACTTAGGGCTCAGATCATGATCTCAAGGCTCCTAAGACTGAGCTCTCAGCATGGAGCCTGTTTCAGATCCTCTGTCCCTCTCCCTCTCCCTCCCTCTCTCAGGTCCTCTCTCTCTCTCTCTCATTCTCTCTCTGCACCTTCCCTACTAGTCCTTGTTCTCCCTCTCTCAAAAATAAGTAAACACAAAAAAAAAGAAATTACCCTTTTTAAAGAGTCATTTACATTCACAAAGGAAATCCCCATTTGTAAGGATGTGCCCCTCTCTGTACTATCTTGAGAGGGATGACTTTAAGTTTCTAGAAACTGCTATCAATGGAGAAAGTAATGACTCAACTCTGCATAACAACCTTACCCTTGTTTACTCTGCTTTTCCTGTTCACCTTCCATAACTGGCCTCCACTCTACCCTTTCTAACATCTTCTTTTGTCTTTAGCTGGAATTGTTGTTTAAGGTGGTGACTTGGGCCATTTGGGGGAGTTACTCAGTCTTTCTGGCTACCTTTTTTTCATGGGATCTCCTCCAAGAACCTAGAAAGATAGAAAAAAACTTATTTTTCCCTCCCCACAGTCTCACAATTCAAGCAAATGAGATAAAAGTAGAAATTCACTTTTCTACAGAAAAGCAGAAAATCCCAAGAGGGGCTTTCTTAATTTTCTCTTTGTTAGGTTGCTTTCTGGAACATGAATGGGAAACTGGAGATGGAACAGCTATCTTTCAACGGTGACATGGTTGTGACAAAGAAAACAGCATAGAAAGAATGAAGACGTAGCAATAAAGAAGGCCATCTCTGCCTTGGTCTGCATATCCTAGATGTCTTGTGAAAGAAAAACTGTTTTTCCTACTTCTTTCATAAAGAAGCTTAAACTTTCATAATTGATATACCATTAAAAATACTGCAGCAATATCATTCTGTTTTAATTCAACCACTTTCATTGGAACTGGTATTATGTGAAAAGCACTATAAAGAATAATTGAGAGAATATGCTGACCTTAAGTACCATGGAATATGGTGGAAGAAACAGACATTATGTATGTGGTTCAGATAAAAGTTCTTTCAGTAGCATTTATTACCAAAATAGCCACATCTTTTTGTAGCTTTGGCTCCCAGAGCTTCTGAGTAATCACAGACTATAGTAGGTCCCAGATGCCTGGGAGATTTTAATGACGCCATGCTGCCTACCAAACCTGGAGAGGGGCACAAATTTCTCTGTGGCCAACCCTATTCCAGAAATATGCAACAAAGGAAGTATGTAAAATCTCATTCCAATTTATCTGAGTTGACACAGCACAAAATCATCACACCCAGTTAATAATAGATCTGGGATTCAGACCCAGGAAACCTGTCTCCAAATCTGTACTTCTAAGTACACTATACTGCTTCTCACAGATGCACTCCAAGGAGCGACTCTTGCTCTGACTTGGAGGTTAATAGGACATCTCATTTTCCACGTTAACTCTCAGTGTTCTATGTGCAGGTGCTCATGAACATGGCAGTGTCTGCAAACAAAAAAAGCATTTATTCTGGTTTTGCTCCTAGGATATAATAGGTTCACTACTATGTCCAACATGAGTAGATCAAATGAATGGCAAATCTACAAAAACCCCAACTTATTGATGGGAGAAAGATGAAGGTAAAATGTTTTAAGATAAAAGGGAGCACAGATTATCACCCTGATAAATAGATAATGAAATAGAAGATTATAGAGAGCTGATACAAGGCTTAATGTTAAAGACTAAAATATGAAACAAATCCTGGTTGACTTCAAACGATTGCTAGTTCATCATAATTTCCAGAGTAGTTCCCCAAACTCTGATTGAAGGCTCCCTCAACACAAAATGGAAATTAAATGCTTGCTATAATCAAGATATAAGCTGTGGGGCATGGAAGAGAGAGTAATTTATCCCAAGTGGGAGGTCAGCTTCAAGGAGAGAAAGGCATTTGAGTCCAGCCTTTGCCTACTGATAAGGTTTAATATAGAAAAGACAGGTGCAGCAAGGCAGTCCAAAAGACACAATGACCCTGAGGCATTCTGTATATTATTTAGATTTTTCCATGTGCCCTGCACTGTGCTAGAAATGAGATGAGTATTGCAGAAAAGTCAAGACAGGTTCACAAAAAAGATGATATTTGGATGTATCTAAAATGAAGGGTGGGTAGTATGAAATAGAAGCAGATGAGTTTGGAAAGGTAGAGTGAGAACAGATTATGGTTAATGGAATTTCTATTCAAAGTAAACATTTTCCCTTTTGTGGATGGAAGTCAAAAGATACAATGTGTAAAGAGTTTTGGAAGTTTACAATAAGCAAAGTAACACTGTATCACAGAAGAAAATTGCCACAGCCCAGTTCTTTCTCTCTTTAGAAATGTATTTGAATGCAGGAATGCATTTATAATATAAACCATTTCTATTCCCTTCGAGATGATGAGGGAAGAGCCACCTTTTATGAAATGTATGGAGTTTAAAATTCAATAAGCACAATGTTTACAATGTTACACATTCTTTCTTAGCCAAAAAGCAAGGCTATTCAAAGTGTTCTCTGCAAGATTGACTTATATTTTATTTATTGGAAAACACATTGACTTCCTCTATCCCCAAACTTCAGTGATGCTTGAATACTATTCAATTCATTGTTTAATCTTTCTGAAGCCTTTCCTGTTTTATTTTTTCTAAGCATTTCGTTTACTCATGGAATTTAACTTTTTCAAAATTATAGTAAAGATTTCTGGTTGACTGCATTTTGGACCTTAGGGTTACATTTCAGGGGTCCATAGGCCATGGTCCATAAAGCCCATGATTTCTTGTTGCTCTTAGAACGCAGTTCTAATTGTGTTCTGTGAGCCCTAGACTGAGGTACAGCTGACAGAAGGAAATGACCAAAAATGTGTGACCAAAGGCATTTGAGAGAAACACTTAGCAATTTCGATTGCTGACGTGACTTGCCAGTCTCACCAATACAAAGAGGGCAGCAGGGTTTCAGAAAGAAGTACTGGCTAAGATGTCTATTTGATTTCAATCTTGAACTCTTTTGGCCCAAAATTATAGAGGACAAAGATAAAGAAAGCATGCAGGGGTACAGAAGGGGGAATGAGTCAGAAAATGTACAAGCTTCTCACAAGTGCCATAACAAATATAGTTCTATAAATTAGCAGAGACATCAGTCAGTGGAAAATCTCATTTTTAGAGCTATTCTTTTGAACAAAAACAATATGTAAAGCATGCAAATATGCTATACAACAGGGTTGCACTTATACTTGTTTTGTTAAAGCATATTCCATTAGCCAACTTAGTGTAAGAGGGCGGACTTTAGAAGAAGACAAATATCAAAGAAGTTTTGATTGGGACATAGACATAGAGTAGGGGGATATGTATGTTCAGAATGTGGGGTCCTATGAAAAGGTGCCAAAGTTGAGATCCTGTTGGAACCTCAGCAAGGTCAGAGAAATAAATGTGGAGGTAATGTTGTCCTATTTATTCTCTAGTCTGATGGTGTAATGACAAACAAAACATTTGTGTGACAGACCCTAGGATGTGTACTTCCTGGTAACCATATCTTGCACAAAACCCCTCCCTTTAAGTGTAGGAATGACCTGTGGCTTGCTACTTAATCCATATAATATAATACAGGTAATAGGACATCACCTCTGTAATAATATTTCATATAATTGCAACCCACGTTACCAAGAGAATACATCTTCCTAGTTTTGAGGATGCAAGTGGTTATGTTCAGGGGTCCCATTTGGCAAAGAATTCAGGGTGGACACCAGCTGACAGCCAGCAAGAAATTGAGTCCCTCAGTCCACCTACCCATAAGGAAATGAATGCTGACACTACATAGCCCTATAGTCAACACTTTGATTCCAGCCTGGTGAGAATCGACACAGAGGCTCCACTAAGTCATGCCCTACTTTTTGACCCATAGAAACTGTAAGAGAGTAAATGCATGTGGTGTTCAGCTGCTGAGTCTGTGCTAATATTGTGATTTGCCGTCTTAGAAAATTGGGCTTGGGACATGTTAGTTAACATCCTTAGGTATGTGTGTGTGTGTCTATATATATAAGTATATATTTAGTATTTAATAATAAATATTTAAATAATTATATATGTAATTATATTTAATATTTAATAATAAATATTTAAATAATTAATCTACTTATNTGAGATAACTTATAATTTATTAAATATATATATATTTATCTCTTATACTGTCCCTTATAGACGAACTACATAATGTCAAAGTAAGTTCCATTAAAATAAAATTCTACAGAGCACCAACACCATGAGGTATTGTTTTCTAATGCAGGTCTCTGGATGTTTCATAAAGAAAAATGTGTATTGCATCCAGAGCATCATTTTCTCCAAGCATTCTTCAGAATACTAATTTTATTACTGAATGTTAGTAAATGTGACATGCAAAGTGTGTCCAGTGAAAAATCTGAGAAAAGAGAGTAAATAAAGTTAATCCAATTGCTTTATTTCACCTTTTCAGATGCTCTCATGTTCATCATGAATCTCTGAAAAGAGATGAAGGCTAAGAAGCGTGACCAAGTCTGAGGAAGTAAACAAGGAAAATATAAGAATTTCCTAGAAAATCCATTTGGGATCTTCAAAAGAAAGACAACTGGTTGACCTAGGTCAAGGTCCTTGAGGTCTATAACATGGAATGTGCCTATAGAAATTTCAGCCAGGAAATTCTTACCAAATGATTCTTACCATCTTGGCAATCATAACAAATTAATAATTTGCCAGACATCATATTTTAAGGTGCTCAGGATCATACATACATTTTTCCCTCCACAAATTTCTAAATTTCCCACTTGGGGGATTTGGGTAGAAAAGTTGAAGTATGGCTTCAGGATCCTTTCAGCTAATGCTTTGGCTATTTGGGTATCATGTGCTGTCTAACTCAGCAAGGAGCTAAGAGGTGAGGACAGAAGGCTGGGATGTGGCAGTGGAGCCGGGGTGGGGGGGAGGGAGCACTAGAGAAGCAGGGCAGAGGGCCAGTAGGAGGGTTCCTGTAATTCACAATCTAACCAGCATGCAAATAGGCATCCAACCAGATCCCAGTTAGCTCACATGGCCTCTAGCAGAAGAGGAAAGACCAGATAGATGTTTTCTAAAAATGGTAACCTTTAGAAGGAATTGCAAGTTTTAAAGGAAGCATGCAAAGGAGAACGCCAGCTTCAAGGCACAGCAGACCACTTTCTAGTAGAGAAATAATATATGCCAGAGAGACACTGCCCACTCTCAGAAAAGCAGAATGTGTGCTTGAAAAGGCGCTTTCTCCTTACCCCCTAAAAATCTTTTCATCTCCAAAATAGACATATTCTGGACATTGAAATGCTCTATTTAGTTTTACTTTTTGTGTGCATACATGCACCAAGAAGATCCAAGCAATTATGCCAGCCTATCTAAATCACCTTTTACCAGAAGACTTAAGATGATAGGAAGCAAAAACAGGTACTTCAGTTTTATTTGCTTCAGTCATCAGAATAACTACTTTTACTCCAAGCTTTATCAGGCAGAATGAGAGAACAGAATCACTCGGTTTAAAATTTGTCTGTGAATCTGACAACATGTATTCAAGGAAATTCTTTGTAGAAAGAATATGAATCTCTCCATATTTGATTTTTAAAAGCAGGTTAATGATGATGATTTCACCATCATGGTACAGAAAACATGAGCTCTCCTTGAGACATCATTAGCCCTTTAATGGAAAAGTGACTTGTATCTAACCAATAGTTGTAAAGTTTAGTATGTGTCCCTGTTGACTTCTCAAGGATATAGGCCATTAAAGATAGGACACAGGTCTTCTGAACTATCAGAGTACTAAGTGGAATCTAACAAAGTGCCAAAGTGGACCAAAATATCTTTAATTAGTCTTTTTTTCCTAAAAAGAGAACTTAATGTTTACAGTTTTTCTCAGAAATTTCCTATTTAACAAAATTAAAAGTATAAACTATATACTCACATGTTATGTAAATATAAATATATACAACTATATATATTCATAGAGACTTGTTGAATAAAGTTCATATGTGAAAAATACTCCCTCATAAATATATTTGCAATTTGAAGATTAAGGAGGACAAGCAACTTGACCAAATATAATTAAGGTATAGAAATGGCATTGAAAATCAGATCTGTCTGGGGTGCCTGGGTGTCTCAGGCAGTTAAGTGTCCAGCTCTTGATTTCAACTCAGGTCATGATCTCGTGGTTTCATGGGTTCAAGCCCCACATTGAGCTCTGTGTGCAGTATAGTGTGGAGCCTGCTTACAATTCTCTGTCTTCCTTTCTCTCTGCCCTTTCCCTGATCATGGTCTCTCTCTCTCTCTCTCTCTTTCTCTCAAAATAAATTAATTAATTAAAAAAAAACCCAGATCTGTCCTACTTACTAGCTTATACTTTTATTACCTTATGAACAGTTATAAACAAGGGTAAAAGCATCAAATACCTTTCTTCTTTTCCCTCATTATTTTTTGAAACCTCAATAGGCTAGTTCTTGTCTTACTGCTGGATGAAATCTCAGACTAATTCTATGGTCTTTACAGTCATAAATATTAAACACTTCCCAGGATCCTCCTAGTCCCAAGAATTGTCTTAAATCGTTAATTTTAAATATCTACTGTTTGATTATTAATCAAATGTTGATCCCTAGCCACCTCCTTCCCTTGTCACCTACCCCTGATCTGTGAGACCCATGAACTTGGGCCGGGTCCTCAGGTGAAGGACAGCTGGCTCGGGATGCCATCTCTCTTCTCTTTACTGCCAGAGAGAGGTCCAGCCATAGTCAAAGGCCTGTGAGTTTCACAGATAAGGGTCAAACACCAGTCTCTTATGCACCTCCAAACTTCATGGGACAAATATTGAGCTCATTATTTCACTTATTCACTCAACATGTATTTACTGCCCATTTGCCATTTGAGAACCATTGTTCTTAAACCATGAACAAGACATATTTGTTTTTATAAACAGATTAATCAAACCAGAACATTTTTGAAAGTGAGAGTAAGAATAGCAGAATAGCAAGAGAATGCTCTTTATAATTAAGTTGTGATCTCAGGCATAAACTCATTCCATCTCAAGTAGACCAGGACACATGGTCACCCTCTAGGAAGAGGACCACCCAGTGTGTGATTAGTGTTATAAGAAAAAATAGTATAGAGCCAAGTTGAGTCTAGAGCTTATAATTTTAAACACAGTGTCCTGGGAAGTTTCAGGGTGAAGGAGATGTCTAAGCAAATGTTAAGGAGGGGAGGGAGGGAGCCACAGAGAAATAGGAGGTAAGAGCCTTAAGGCAGAGGAAGCAGTGAATGACAGGCCCATTGTGAAAGGGTACTTCTATAAGCTAAAAGAACTAAAGAGCTAAAGTACTAGAGTAAGCAAGGGAGGAGAAGGGGACAGGATCAGCAAGGCAAAGCAGGGAGAGAACATTCAGCTCTCCGTAGGTCTTTGTGGAGATTTTTGGCTTCTGCTCTAAGTTGGAAGCCATGAGAATTTTGAGCAGAACAATGACATATCCTGAAACATTTTAACAGGATTGAAATGGCCTTTGTGTTGTGGCAAACCATAAGGGCAAGCGTGGAGTCAGAGACTTGCAATATCACAGGTGAGAAATGATGATGACATGTCCTAGGGAGGCAGTGGGGATGGGGATACATGATCATATCCTGGATATGTTTTGAATATATTGACAGCTATGTTTCCCAATGGACTGTATGCAGGACATACAAGGGAAAGTGGAGTCGAATTTAATGTCAAGGTCTTTTTGGCTTGCGCAACTGGAAGGATATTGGTCAGTTTTCTCAAAGATCCTCTCAGGTTCCCTGAAGTGAGGAGGCAGCACCCTTGCCCCCACCTCATCCTCACAGGGTTTTGGAGAGCGTTTTGGAGAGGAAAGGGAAATAAATGCTGGTCTACTCTAGCAATTTCTCCAAATAAATTTCCTCTCAGTCTCTTTAATCGTAACCATTTTATGTGCTGCAGGGAATCATCATATTGACATTTTCAGTCCTGTATTGATGGAGTGGAAACTTACTTTGGAATACTGAGATGTTTATCCTATATGACTTGATTATTGCTTTTTTGATGACTGAGCTAAATAGAGAGAGAAATAATCCCATTTTGAGATCTTTTTTTTTTTGTTAAGTTAGCTTTACACCCAAGATGGGGCTTAAACTTCCAACGCTAAGATCAAGGCCTACATGCTCTACTAGACTGAGCTAGCCAGGAGCCCCTCCCATTTTAAGATATTGTTTAAATCGACAAATGCATGTGCATTCACACACATATATACAACAAAGTCAGGGTCATATCATGGCTCTAAAAATTTTATTTTTTTTCACTTATACCCCTTATTGTTAAATATCTTTTGAATGCTATGAGCTTTTTCACTGTTGCATTATTGTATCATATGGCTGACTCATATACTTAATCATTTTCCTTTTATTAGACATTTAGGATTTTAATGCACTTTTATCATTCTATATATTGCTATAATAAACTTCCCTATATATTATTCTCTGTGATCATCTCTGAATATTCTCCTAAAATAACCTCCTAGACATAGTATTAACAGATCAATACTAAACATTATTAAAATGTTTAATATTGATACAGTTTACATATTAATGTGCAGAAGTTTTCTCAATTCAGATTCTAATCAGCAATACATTAATGTTTTATTTCAGTGTAATCTCAGTATTACTAAGTATTATCTCTTTTTATAAGTGTAAGTTTACTTGTAATTTCTTTTTTCAAATTTGTAAGTGTTCATTGAGGTATAGCAATAAAAACCTATGTCTACCTCATATGTTAATCCAAGCTAAAATTCATATTAAGTAGAAGTAATATATATATATAAAACTTTAAATATCTATAGATATAGCCGTGCAAAAATAAAGGTACGATGTATAAATCATTTTTAATGTCCTTTCCAGGCTTAAACTTCCATGCCCCATGATCTGTTAAGGAAAAAGTATAAACTGTTTATATGTGATAAATACCTATGAAACATTAAATCTTGACAAAGCCCAAGATTTAAGTGTATCCAGGCACAGTCAGATGGTTCATTTTAAAGAAAGATGAACCCTTCATGAAGAAAGGTGATTCCTAAGCAGACCTTAATGGATTTAGTTTTATTTATCTTCCTCAGAGGAAAACACCACTTCAAATATTGGCAGAAATCAGATGGAGTGAGGAAATAGCCACATGCATCCATGAAGGAACTGTTAAAGGGATCTGAAGGATTTGGAATTTTACCCATCCAAGTTAGAAAAATAAGGGCATTGGAAAAAGAAGATGTTTTCTTGAAGAATTCATTTTAAAAAGTCCCATAGTATATTACTGTTATTTCTATTATCATTAGTCCTCAAAACCTCACCATTTCTCATCCTTTCTAGCTTTGAGACTTCATCAGATCAGTAGCTATTGTAAACTGTCATTCACACTGCAAGTACTTTTATCTGATGATTAGAGGAATCTTATCTTTTCTTCCTTCCAGAGGACTCATTCACAAAAATCAACATACACATCCATATGCAAACAGCATCCATTACTGCACCAAAGCCCACACTCCCCTATTTTTTACAGTTGGTTTTGAAAAGCTATGGTTAATGAGAAATTATTATGTGATGAATATATTTAAAAAGTTAACTAAATGCATGCTCAGAAATAGTTTGCTGTTGTTATTATCCCCATATTATACACGTGTCATCTGAGACTTGAATAAAGGCATTATGAGGGTGCCTGGGTGGCTCAGTTGATTTAGCATCTGACTTTGGCTCATGTCATGATCTCATGGTTTGTGAATTCAAGCCTTGCATCAAGCTCTCTGCTGTCAGCTCAGAACCTGCTTTAGATCCTCTGTCCCCTTCTCTCTCTGCAACTCCCCCACTCACACTCGCTCTCTTTAAAGTAAATATTTTAAAAATGTTAAAAAATAAATTAAGCAAAACCTTTAAAAAATTCATTCAGCTTGAGATATTTAATAATTCAAAGTGCCATATTTCAGGGTAGCACATCCTGGCCTCCATCAGCATCCCATTACCATTTATTCAGGTGAATGGATTACTCTGACATTACAAAATAAATTCAAGAGATTATAGACAGGGAGGCACCTGGGTGGCTCAGTTGCTTAAGTGTTTGACTCTGGCTCAGGTGATGATCTAATGGTTTGTGAGTTTGAGCTCCTGGTCTGACTCTATGCTGACGGTTTGGAGCTTAGAGCCTGCTGTAGATTCTGTGTTTCCCTCTCTCTCTGCCCCTCCCCTGCTCATGCTCTGTCTGTCTCTCTCAAAAGTAAATAAACATTAAAAATTTTTTTTTAAAGAATAAAGGCATTATGTATGAGTTTTAATAAATTGAGAAGGTAGGGGGCGCCTGAGTGGCTTAGTCCGTTAAGCGTCCGACTTTCGCTTAGGTCATGATCTCGCGGTTCGTAGGTTCGAGCCCCGCGATGGGCTCTGTGCTGACTGCCAGCACAGAGCCTGGAGCCTGTTTCAGAGTCTGTGTCTCCCTCTCTCTCTGACCCTCCCCTGCTCACGTTGTCTCTCTCTCTCTCCTAGAAATAAATAAATAAATATAAAATAAATAAATAAATAAATAAATAAATTGAGAAG
>NW_027532617.1:2454296-2498089 GCF_008692635.1 Crocuta crocuta | reverse complement strand
TAGGATGGTGTCATAACATAAATTAAATTATGTGTTCTTGGTCACACAGCTAGCAGAGTCATATAGCCAACCCCAGCTCCTTATGGTGACCCCACACTTAGTATCGATTTTCACAAGCACACAAAGTCTCTCAGAAGCAGCGACTGTCAGTACTTCTCTCTTCCACTCTGCTTAGCACCAGTTTATAGCAAGCACAGGATCCAGCTAACTAACCTGTTGCAGAGCTAAAGGTTTAACTACACAGTGCAAAGAATCTCCCACTAAACTATCTGTTCTTTAAGTTCTAATGTGTATGGGATTTCAAATCTGGCATTTCAATTTTTTTTTAAATTTTAAATTTACTTTTGAGAGAGAGAGAGAGAGAGACCATGAGCAGAGGAGGGTCAGAGAGAGAGGGAGACACAGAATCTGAAGCAGGCTCCAAGCTCTGAGCTGGTTGTCAGCACAGAGCCTGACGTGGGGCTCGAACCCACAAACCATGAGATCATGACCTGAGCCGAAGTCGGACGCTTAACCGACTGAGCCACCCAGGCACCCCAAATCTGGCATTTCAAATCAGAAAATTTAGAAATTATTTCAAGGGAAAAAACAACTTTTCAGAAGAACTCTTGGCCTACTGGAACAAAATTAAAAAGCTGATTTGGAATGGCAGTGGGGGTGGAGGTGGTGGTGGTGCCTGAATTGAATTTTGTTACTGTCAAGTTTTATATTATTTTTGTGTTTTGAATTTGAACAAAATACCTGGTTATCCAAAAATATGTAAATTCATGAGTCCTTAAGTCAGGCACATCATGCATTCACAAGTCTATCCCAGAATATTTATTAAACAATCCGTAAATGCAGGGCACCTGTGTGGCTCAGTCAGTTAAGAGTCTGACTCCTGGTTTTGGTGCAGGTCATGATCTTATGTTTTGTGAGTTCAAGCCCACCTCAGGCTCTGCACTGAGAGCACAAAGCCTGCTTGGAATTCTCTCTCTCCCTCTCTTTCTCTGCCCTCTCCTGCTTGCACACTTGTGCATGTGCACACATGTACTCTCTCTCAAATAAGTAAATAAACTTAAAAACAATCTGTAAATGCAATTTTATGTAAAACAATGTTCCAGGTGCTTTGGAAATTATAAAGATTAAAAACATAAACTCTGGCATCAATATACTGGTAGAGACAAAAACCTATAGAAAATTATAAGATTAAAAACTATACATATATGTATATATATGTAAGCAGTAAGATAAAAAACCATATATATGTAAAAGATATATATTTTTACATATATAAAATAAAAATTGATAGTTAAGAAGAGTTATGGTTTCCAATATATAGATGGGGGTAGAGACGAAGGTGTGGAAGGCAGACCAATTGAATGGAGAAGTAAAGAAAAAAGAAAAGCCACTTCTTTTGACCATCTGAAGCACACCAGGAATTGTGCTTAATGTTTAAACATTTTGAAAAATAATGGAATCCTCTAGAAATTATTTCAAGCATATAACACAAGACTCATTATACAAAGGGAGACGGGGAGGGGCCAGAACATGTAAAGCTTTGATGCTGTGTAGATGCTGTGAGTCCTTAACACGATCCTTCAGGCACTATAATTTCTGACTGTCCTGAAGACTTCCAATTGCCAGCATATGTATCTCTGTTCCTGGTGGCTTTCCCTGAAACTACTGAAGGCCTCTCTGCCCTAGACTGTGACAGGTTGGAAATACCTAGAAACTAGCACTTCCTCAACCAGGGAGATGATCTATACTCCACTTGCTCACCCTTTGTTTAATATCAATACAGACTTTATTCCTAGAAAACACTTTCCAGTAATATCTCTATCAGAACACTTAAAATTATGGATAAAATATGACACATTTCCTTTTAAACGAATCATTGTTTGAAAACAAAAGAAGCCCTCAGACATAAAAAATGAATCAGGGTCTTGTATGTAGAGTGGTCAGAAAGTAGTCAGACTGGTGGTCAGGACTTCAGAGTATTGGGATATAGTAGCCAAAGTAAATTCAAAAGAAAAGGACTTTCATCCATACAAGGGGAAACTATACCAGAGAACAACACACAAATCTTGGATCTATGAGAGATTATACCCTCACTGGAAGAGTGAAAGGAAAAAATTCTACCCCACCTCTCCCATCCACCCAACAATATAGATGGCAAAGAAATCCATCTAACCTAGCTCTGGTTTTGAGGTGAGAGGGAAAAGTAAGCTTTCAAAGCTGTAGACTGACATTCAAGGACATTTTACTTTTGAGATCACACCAACTGAGAAGTCTAAAGAACCGGAGTCATACAAATTAAATTAATTTAAATACTCCCAGGTCTCTGCTTTGGCAGAAACAAAATAAAGTCCTCCCATGGGGGGAAAATCCTCTATACAGACCTCCTTAGTTTTGCACATGTAATGTCAGAAAAATGTAATGTCATTTTCAAAATTCATAACTCCATCAGCAGGAAAAGCCAACACAAATAAGATTCAAAACTGAAAAAAAGGAGGCTCAAACATGAAAAATATATGCTTCAATATTGGGCATTACCTCAAATGTTAGAAATGCTGGGTACAAAATATAAAACAAATATTTTAATATAACTCCAGAAATATAAAAGAAAATTAAAATCCATCAGAAGATTTGTACATGAATGTTCATGACTGTCCATTTCCGTCAACAGGAGAGTCACTAAACAAATTGTGGTAGATCAAAGTATGGGATATTGTTCAGGAAAATAAAGCGTGGAACTGCTGATACACATGACAATATTGGCAAAGCTCAAAAGCATTGGGTTGAGACACAGCCAGACACAAAATTGTGCATGTTACATAATTCCATTTAGAGGAAGTCTTAAAACAGACCAAATATCCTATCACTTTGGGGAAGCACGGTTGGAAGAGTATGAAGGAACTTAATGGGTGCTCTCCTTTCTATATTTAAATTATGGTGGTGCTTACATGGATGCTTATAATTGTCAATACTTCTCAATCTATTTGTTTTATTATATGTAAATCATGCCTCAAAAAAACCATTTGGGAGCAATGTCTTAAAATTTTTTTCATGTTTATTTATTTATTTTGAGAGAGAGCTTGAGCAGGGGAAAGGCAGAAAGAGAGAAAATCTTAAGCAGGCTCCACACAATTAGGGCAGAGCCTGACACGAGGTTCGAGTTCACAAATTTGGAGATCCGACCTGTGCTAAATCAAGAGCTGGACACTCAAATGACTAAGCCACCCAGGCACCTCTAGAAGCAATTTTTTTTTAGCACAGATGAAAAGATAAAGAGGGAATTTCTAATAAGGGCTAAGATTTATTGAGTGCTGAGCATGACTTTATTTTTACATAAACTCTGTTAACCCAATGAGGCACCCCCAATTTTTCCAATATGGAAACTGAAGCACATAAAAATTAAGTATCTCTTTGCACAAATTCAATGAGTTAGAATTCTAACCTAAGACACTGGACCCCCTAACCAGAAGATGCATGAAATACTGATTCCAGGCCAGCCATCCTCTGATTAAATAAATCAGAAACTCTGAGGTTAGGCCTGAGTCAGCAATGAAAATTACTGCCCTGGGCAAACTTGAAGATTTGCACCCTGGAATAGTTACAAGAATGTTCATAGCGTATTCATTTGTGTTAGCATATAACCAGAAGCAACTAGAAACAAGAGAGATGAATAACACTGGATTCCATTTATATAATGTAAGATTATTTAGCAGTGAAAATCAATGCCCTCCGGTAGTCTTGTGTATGTGGACATCACAAAAAATAATACAGAATGAAAATAGCAACTTGCAGAAGATTATGTGCGATTTGATGTCATTAATATTAATTTCACAAACATTTAAACTAGTTAATATACTGAATAGGTTGGATAACCCCTACCCCACAAAAAGCTAGAGCATTATAAATATAAAATTCAAAACAGTGGATCCTTCAGGCAATGGGAGCAGAGAAATAAAGAGGATAAGTACACAAGGAATTTCAAGTTTTCTGTTGCCTAAATAACTCAGAAGTATAGGTGTGTTCTTTACATTATTTTTTATATCCACATGATTTTATTTTTATGAAATATTTATATAAAAATAAGGGGTAAGAAATGTAACAACTGCACTAACAACCAAAAATGACTTATTTTTTTATAAAATTGAGCTTATGCTACATGTGCAGATTTTAAAGAACAGATAAGACATTACAAATCATAGGTTCTAGATGGAATTTTCTGTAAATAAAAAATTAAGGGGTGCCTGGGTGATGTGGTTGGTTCGCATCTGACTATTGATTTTGGCTCAAGTCATGATCTTACATTTCATAAGATTGTGCCCCGTGTGGGGCTCTGTGCTGAGCATGGACTCCGCTTGATATTCTCTCTCTCTCCTTCCGTGCCTCTTCCCTGCTTATGCTCTCTCTTTCTCTCTCACTTAAGTAAATAAGCATTAAAACATTTTGCATATGCAACTTACTTATTCATTATTTCTAGTTTAAAGTGAAGAACATAAAAAAATAGTTTTAAAGATTTAATATTTGTACTAAAGTTCCTTAGAATTAATATTACCATTATGTTGCTCCATTCAGCACCAGTTTGTGGAGGGTTAAAAATATAACTCTTTGGGGTACCTGCATGGCTCAGTCAGTTAAGCAGCTGACTTGGTTTCAGTTCAAATCATGATCTCCATGTTCATGGATTAGTGGGTAGGATTGGGCTCCACATTGGACTCTGCACTGAGCTGAGTGCTTGCTCACTCTCTAAATAAATAAATAAATTTGTCAATTTTTGTTGGAAGCATATGATCAATCATTAGCAACAGCTGAAATAATAACTAATTCTTGTACAAAGCTTACCATATGCCAAGCACTATTCTATCTTCTTTGCATACATTAACTTCTACATATAATCTTAGCATATTCCTATGACATATGATTGTCTCCATTATGCAGTGGCATAGCTAAGGGACAGAGATTTTACGTAACTTGTCCAAGGTAGCATGTCTGGTTGGAAACAGAGCTAAGATTTAAACCCAGGTTCTCTGGCTTCATATTTGGATACTTGGTCTCCAAGCAATACCACCTGAGCCCCTGATAAAGACAAGAGGGTGTCCCCCCACCAGGCCTCCAAAGTAACAGGAACAAAGAAAATGCACCAGTTGTTTCACGTTGTCAACAAGAAGAGATTCCATCTGCACTGAATGACAAGGGCCAAACACAAATAATAAATGTCTTAGTGTCAGGAAAGCAGAGAAGACGACACCGGAAAGGAGGTCCCTAGAATGTATAATCTTTACACCTTTGGGCAGGAGGGACTACACTGAGCAGAGGAAAAGACCGAGCAGTATATTTTTGAGATCCTGAAAATCTGAGACTTCATCTCCCCTTAACAAAAGGAAAATAGTTTGGAAGAAAGTTATTGAGTCTCTTTTTTTCTCTTTGACCCAATTCTGTAGACACTCTTCTTCTAACATTTGCTCTTGCAAAGGAGACATCTGAGTCAAACTTTTCTTTTCTTTTTTCCTTTTTGATACTGGTTTGCCTTTTGTAAACACATTTCAAAAATCTTTACCAGGTAAGTCTAGGATAGTGCTTTCTTTACACTGACCTAGGAAGGGGTGCATGCAGATTTGCATATTTATGCTTCTTTCCAGTTCTGAAAGATTTCTTTAGCCATATCTTTGTTGATTGGTATACTTCTGATTATTCTGACTATAACCTCAGGAAAATATACAATTCTAAATTGAATCCTGTGCACTTTGCTTTACATCTCACTTTTGGGCTTTTTTTTTTCCTTTTTTCTATCTCTGCATTCTGTGCAAGTTTCTCAAGTTCATCTTCTACATCATTAATTCAGTTTTCCAAGGTAACTGTCTTCTTCATTACCTCCACTGAAAATTTTATTTCTGCTATTACATTTTTAGTTTCCTTATAAAACCTCATTATCTTACCAATTTTCCTGTTTTTAATCTCAGCGGTTCCCTTTTTATGATTTTCTGAACAGGTTTCGAAGGAGTCGTATATTATGATCTATTGAGAACACTGAACATTTTTGGAAATTTTTTCTTGCTTCAGATAAGTTGCAAAGATCACCTTGTTTGAATATTCAGTATGATAATGCTATTTCCTTGTTTTCCAATGTTTTCATATAGAATCTTTCTTTGGGTGAGTGGGTGTGAATAATCTATTCTACAGAAGTTTAGCTCAAAGTTCCTGTCCATTCAGTCTGATTCAAACTGTAAACTGTCTCACAAGTCAATTTGCATAGTTACTGATGAAATTCCCAAAGTCTCACGAGCTTTTGTTGACTTTGGGTCTGTGGCATTAAAATAGTCCAGTCCTCTTTTACTTAGAACGCAATAAATTCATGGAAAGATAAAATCCCTGTGATGCACAGCTAACAGGGCTCTGAGCCTGCCTTTTGATATTTTAATTATAGGAACCACACCTCTTAGGATGAATGTACAACCGTGGAGACCATCACCCAGTACTATCCTAATCCAGCCAATAAGTATAAAAAGAGACACTTCCGTTGGAGAGAATAAGAGAACAATGCTCTATGTCCCTCAGAGAGCAGCTACCAATCAATACAGTTGCTCCTGAACACAGAATCCAGGAGGCAGATGATAGAAAAAGAACAAAAGGTCTTACTGTATACTGTGAGGCAGGTAGACTCATTTCATGCTTACAAATTGAAATTTTTAATCTGGATCCATAGTTATTATAGGGAGTGGACATTTCTTTCAGATTTTGAGAATGAGTTAATTGTCTAGGTAACAGTTAAATTTTAAGTTTTCATCTGAGTCCATCCATGTATATATTTTAGTATAAAATTTAAAAACCTTGTACCTAGAGTCATTTTTCAAATAGTATTGAATTCTTGCTGGTCCCATTACTATGGGATTTATATGACTCAAGATTCCCTGTGCCTATCTACCTCATATCCATATTATTTATATAGATGGTAGATTATAGCTTGTCTGTCCTTTCAAATCTGCCAATAACTGAAGCAAGATGGTAGTGTTGCTGTTGACATTGATGTTGCTGTTTTTTCACAGTGTTATAGAATTGAGATTTGACTATTACCAATCGGGATTTTTAAAAAAATATATACATTGAGACATTAAAGTGTCACTTTACATCTTTGTTTCCAACAGGTCATATTTTCAGAGAAACCCTTAACCAAGACTGGAATATGTAAAAACATCCTTTACACGCTCTAAGTAAATATCAGTTTCCTTTCCTTTCACCTCTTGGGTGCTTGTCTAAGTTAATGGCCTTTGGGGGCATTATAAAGACCCTTTAGTGCCATGTTTACAACCTGGACATTTCATGAATGGAAATTCATATCACAGATTTAATTGGTCATGACTGTGTTCCTTTTTAAAATAAAAGTCTGCTTGGGATAGTTCATTGATTTCCTTCTGTCATTAATAATGGATGCAACTCACTTCAGTGGATGTATTCTATTAGATAGCTTGGAGCAGAGAACCAAAGCATTCATGTCCCATTCCAATGAGAAAGGGAGAAAAGAGCCAGGGAGAATAAAGGTCAGCACCCCAGAAGAAAATGTCACTACCAATTACTGCTTAGCATGGAGGGGAACCTAGCAGTCCTAAGGGGAAGCAAGGAAAACTGTCAACAGAACCACACGTTTGCTTAGGGCAACTCTCATGTCACCTAAACCATCAAAGAGCTTTAAGAACAGAGGTCCCATGATCCTATCACACATCTCACCTTCACAAGGTTTTCTTCTCTCATTAAGGTAGAGCTCCCGTGTTAAAAATCTATACCCATATTTCTTCTTTTCTGACCTGGAGTTGAGACAAACAGCAGGTTTCCAACACCCATAAAACAAGCTGTTATGTTCTCCTGGGCAGGAGGCAGGGGTCACAAAATCATAGAGAAAGGTCTCAGTCAAACAGCTGGGTAGAGGGGTGGTGGAGAAACAACTCATGCCCAGAGAGTCGTTGCATCATTTCATGTTCTGGCTCAGGTCAGAGCCCCTGACGAAATGTGCCCTGATGGTGGAGACATGGCTGATATAGAAAAGGGTGCACCAGCTCTCACCATTTTGAAGAACTGTGTATGAAATCTCTGAACAAGGCATTTAAGCCTGCTGTTCTGTCTTGACTTCTTGCTTTGAGTTGTACTGTGTTTCACACTCTCTAAGGCAAAGCCTTTTTTAGAAAGTTTTCTTTTTTCATGAGCTTGTTATTAGCTGCCTAAGTTTGTGCCTAAGAACAAACGTGGCCTCCTGTAAAGTTAAGATGTTTCACTGAGCACACTGAGCTTCTAAGAAAATTGGATGACTCTGAGGAGTTCAAGATTTATGAACTGAATGTTTCTGAATCTGAAATCAGCTCTTGGTTCACTAAGAAAACAGCCAACTTGTTTAAGGGGACAAACTTCCAACTAGCAGATAAATAGTCCTGAAGATCTAATGCACAGCATAGTGATTATAGGTAACAAATCTGTATCATAGGTACCAAGAGGTTAGATCTTAATTGCTTATACATCAAAAAAGAAATAATAATTATGTAGCATGATAGAGGTGGTGGTTACCACTAGTATGCTAATCATGTTCTAACATATCAAAACTGTATACTTTAAAACTACATAATGTTGTATGTCAATTATACATCAATAAAAGATAAAATAACCCCCCCCCACACACACACATATGCACACACATCAACTTTCACAGAGTACTTGCCAAGCTTGAAAATATATTACTTTTCTATTTCAGCTAACCAACCCATTTTAGACTACCAGGATATGCTATTTAGCCAAAAGCTTTATAGGAAAACAATAACACAAATTGAAAGCAATGCGTGATTTAAAATTAAAAGTTCTGTAAAAAGAAGACAAAGTTTCAGCTCACATATTGTAGAAAAAAGCCCCAGAAGTTACTTGAAAGGAAAGCTCTGTGTTTAGCCCTGGCGTCCCTAGTTGGAACTTCAAGAAACATTCCTAAGTTTATGAAAAACTGCACCACCAATTTTCTTTGGAGAATTCCAAATATAAAGTATGAATTACACTGTAAACACTGCGAACAAGAGTTCACTCTGAGTTAGTATTCTATTTTTGCCTGGGTGGCTCAGTCAGTTAAGTGTCCAACTCTTGATTTCAGCTCAAGTCATGATCTCATGGTTCATGGGTTGGAGCCCTGCATTGGGCTCTGCACTGACAATGTGGAACCTGGTTGAGATTCTTCCTCTCTCTGAACCTCCCTTGCTTGTACTATCTCTGTTTTTCTCAAAAATAAATAATAAACTTTCAAAAATAAGAAATTCACCATATAAGGTAATTAGTAATTAGAAAAAATTACTAATCAAAATACGGAATTGGGCCTATCTCTGCTTCATTTTTCATCAATGGGAACTTGTAGTGAGGATAAAGATAGGGTCATTAAATAAATATTTCAACAAACTAGAAATATTTCCCTAGAAAATATTTCTAGGGATTAGAAATACAGCAGTGAGCAAGGTCAATAAAGATGTTACTCTCAAAGAATTCATACCCTATGGAAAAAGAGTGAGAACAGTTTAGATGGTAACGTACTATGAAGAAACAGAAATAGGGCAGCAGGAAAGAGAGTGACTGAAGACTTCTTAATGGTGGATGGTCCCTGAGGATGTGGTGTTTCACTGGGGATCTGAAGAGAAGGAAGAAACCATGTACAGATGAAGGAGAAGATTAGTCCAGATAGGACCAGCAAGTACAAAGGATAAGCGGCCAAGGCTGGCCCAGAATTTTGGGGACAAGAGAGACCTATTACTCTCCTATCACTGAGGAGAGTGAGAGAGGTATTTGAAAGTCAGAGAGGTGGGCAGGTGGGTGCCATACTATGCAGGGCCCCAGTGGCGATATGCAGGGACATGTTTAATAGTCTGCCTGCCTGATTTTTACCACTCACCAGTTTACAAGTTTCCTAATGTAAATATGTCCACCATGAATGATTTCATGCTATTAGAAGTTTCAGACCTAGCTTACAAAATTCTTCAAAATTTGACAATCTGTTGTGAGCCAATCCAGCAGAGTAAGAACATTGTGTTGCATTTGTTTGGGGAAAAACCCAAACAGGGTTCACCGCTTTGGTTTCCACTGAAGGGAGAGGGGGAGAATATCCATCCTAATTGTCTGCAGATAAAAGTATGTAGGAGTGATTCACCTGATTGGTGGATCTGGGAACAGGAAGTGGATATGCCAGGCGGTGACCCTTTGCAGGCATTCTCTTTGTTAGATCTGCTCCACCACAGCCAGGGAGCATGCTGACATGCTAACACACGCAGGAAAACATTTGGAGGTGGCTTTGCCTGAGGAGAGGGAAGTCTGCACTTGTAAAGAATGAGTATAGTTCAAGAAATCACAGGTTCATTGTGGCCTCATGACTAAGTCATGTTCTCCAATCACCATTACCATAGACACTTGCACCCCCGTCTCTCTGATCCTATGTGGACTTCTCATTTCTAAACTTGGTGGAGAAATTAACGGGACTCCTTGTTTTTGCCCTTAAGGACCAACCGTATTATAAGAACAAAATGGATTTTAGCATGAGAATCATCTGATTTATGTTTTGCATAAACAGGATACTGTGTCAAAGAATGACAGACAGAATATATTGTTATAATTTAACAAGGAGAAGAAATCAGCATCAAAAAGATCAGAACATGATGTCTCTGGCAAAGAACAAAGAATCTGTGGTGGGAAATAGCTCAGTAAACTCTAGTAAACTGACAGGAGCTCACGTGCCTGGAATCCAACTCGTGAGGGAGAGATTGGTACCTAATGAGGTAAGAGTGAGGTAGGGCCGGGCCTTGCAGGACCTTGTCAGGGCTTTGTGAGCACATTTGGCACCTCTGTACAAATTGGGAAAATGGACCTCCTCCGAGCAGATAAATTAGAAAAAATGCTCTCTATGGGCAGGAAAATTAGAACAAGGTGCTCCATCCTCTCTGTTGATATAACCCGAAGCCCTTGGACAGAGCTTGAGTAGCAGCAAGCCGGTGGAAGAAATCCAAGCTGCACAACCAACCATATGGGAAGGAGTGGGATTTTATTATAGGTACCGGAGAAAGCAACTGAGGAGTTTGAGCGAGTGATTGAAACAGCAGAGCACACAAGTTACGGACACCAAGATGCTTGAGTTTCACTAGTGGCTCCTCTTGTTTGGCTAGAGATTAACTTTCTGTGTGCTTGCATTTCCTTATCTATAAAACAGGAATGATAAGAGGGCCTACTCCATGGGGCTGCTGTTAACAAGAAATTAATAATCTATGTAAAGTGCATAGAAAGGTACCTGACACAAAGTCTGTGTTTCCTAAATATTTGCTAAGATTATTATGTGAATGGCATATTTAAAAGATCCTCTGGCTGATGCACCGAGAAGAAACTTTAGGAGACAAAGAGCAGAAGTGGGGAGGCCAATGAGAAATCCACTCTATTAGTACAAGAGGAAGACGGTAGTCTTTGGATATGTGATATGACTCGAGATTTAATTATGTCATATGAGATACTGAGATCTGGTAGCAGACATTGTCTGATGTGGAGAACAAAGGCAAAAGGAAATGTAGACAAAATTACTGTAAGACTTGCAGCCCACTGACAAATACTTGAGACAGGCAGGGTATGACATTCCTCCAAGAACTCCCAACTGTCTTACTGTTAATGCCTTGTTGGAGGGAATAACAACCTTAGCTTGACAAGAACTAGGCCTTCAGGATCTATAAGTCTTCTTTCACATATGAAGATTCTTTTGGAATTTGTCTCTATCCCTCCCAACTTAAAAGTAGATAATCATTCCTTGGCAGCTCTTTCTGCCCAGGGGTCCTCTCTCCGTGCTTTAATAAAACCACCTTTTTTGCACTGAAAACGTCTCAAGACTCCTTTCTTGACCAGTTGCTCTCAGACCCCGTGGCAAATCACATCATCCCCCATATCAATTCATCCATGACTCTTTCGTATGTACCTCAAAAAGATAAAAAAATTCAGGGGCACCTGTGTGGTTCAGTCAGTTGAGCACCCGACTTCGGCTCAGGTCATTTTCTCACGGGTCATGGTGTCAAGACCCACATTGGGCTCCCTGCTCACAGCTCAGAGCCTGGAGCCTGCTTCCGATTCTGTGTCTCCCTCTTTCTCTGCTCCTCCCCTCCTTGCACTCTGCCTCTGTTAAGAAATACTTCTTAAATATAGATATAATACAATTATCCAATCTTGAAATACTAATAATTCTTTACTGTCATCAAATATCAAACCATCAAATATTCTACACTGGCTCATAAATTTTACAGTTGGTTCAACTAAAGCTGAAAATAAAATTCATTTATTGTAGTTATTTGATGTCTCCTAAGTTTCTTTTAATCTCTAGATTTCCCCCCAGCCAAATGTGCTCTCTCTCTCGCTCTCTCTCTTGCTCTTTGTCTTTCTGTATGTATCTATCTCTTCTCTTATTTTATTTAGTGAAGGGCACAAAGGATACGACTTAAAGTATCCTTCAGTCTGGATTTTGCTATTGCCTCTTCATACTGTCATTCAACATGTATCTCTTCCCCATAATTTTCCTCTATATCAGTACTTTCAGCTACATTTTTATATCAATTCTAGATCATTTTTTTCACTAATGTTTCATAGGAAGTGTGTATTTCTGTCAGAAGATGCACACACACACACATAAATAGAGACTCCTATCATTTTTCACAGTTCTACTGGTTTTATTTGCTCTGTAGTAGATTCCTCAGGAAAATCTTATGATAATTTTATTTCCTGAGCTATTAAATGTTCATGGTACATTTTTTGGAGCCTTTAAATGGGAAGGTTAGTTTGGAAGGATATACAATTCTAAGCTCTCATTTTCTTTCATTTAAATTTCTTCATTTAAATTTATCTTTTGGCATAAACTATTGTTTTTAAGAATCCTGATGACAATTTAATTTCTTTCCTTTTTAAATGACTTATTTGGGGCGCCTGTGTGGCTCAGTCAGTTAAGCGTCTGACTTCAGCTCAGGTCATGATCTCACGGTTTGTGGGTCTGAGCCCCGTATCAGGCTCTGTGCTGACAGCTAGCTCAGAGCCTGGAGCCTGTTTCAGATTCTGTTTCTCCCTCTCTCTCTGCCCCTTCCCTGCTCATGCTGTCTCCCTCTCAGAAATAAATAAAACATTAAAAAAATTTAAAAAAATAAGTGACTTATTTTTTCTCCAGATGCAAAGGGATTTCTTTTCATTTTTTATTATACTTTTAAGACAGTTTTAATGGACTATGTCTTTTTAATATATTTAAAAATATATAATACATTTCAAGTTTTATTTTATTTTATTTGAGACAGAGACAGTGCGAGTGGGGGAGTGCGGAACTAGGGAGAGAAGAATCCTAAGCAGGCTTTGTACCATTCGACAGAGCTCGATGCAGGGCTCAAACTCACAAAACTGTGAGATCATGACCAGAGCCAAACCAAGTCAGATGCTTAACTGACTGAGCCACCCAGGTGCCCCTAGATTTTATCTTGATATCATTTGTGCCGCAGTTAGATTTTTCCCAGGTATGTGGTATGCCATTTTAATATGTGCATTTAGATCTCTACTGCTAGAAAGGATTCTTGATTATAATATTTGGCTTTTGTTCTCTCTCACTGCTTCGTTTTCCTTCTTTGGGGACAGTTACCATGTATATAGCGAGTCTTTGCTCATCTTCTCTATAACTTTCTCTTGAGAACATTTTATTTCTCTCTTACCTTTTAGGTTTTAAGATCTTTTCTCCCTTCCTTCTTTTATCTTCTGTTGTCCTGTTAATTTAGACTTCATCTCAAAAGTGGCATTTCTTTTATTTCTAATTCTTTCCCAAGTTCTGAAGTCCTGTATCCAGTCATCTCACATCCAAGATGTTCTATTTATTATTGTGAATGCTGCTCACTAGTGGTTTCTATGACTGTTTAATTCATTGAAGCGGAATACCAGGTTGCGGTGTTGAACAGTGTTTGCCTATTCTGTGGCCGTGATTCCTGAAATGCCTCCACTGTGTGTGCAGGCGTCATTCCCGTTCTCTCTCTCTCTCACTTCCACTCTCTCTTAATAAATCTCATTTATGGAATTCTGCTGCCTGGTTCTGATGTTCTGTGAGATGAGTTTTCTCAGACTCTTAACAGGAGCCTCTAAGCCACATTATCATCTTTAGTCTCCCAGTTACAGAGCCCCCTCCTGTCCTGCTCCTTAATTGTTGAAAAGCGTAGCCCTCCCTTCTTGAAATCTGTGTCTGCCACTCCCTCCCCTGCTTTTGTCTGGTTCTTCTATTTTTCTTCTCCTGTTTTCTTGTTCTCTTCAATACAGGCTCTACTTTCTCCAGTTCCTTGCTGGTTGATAATTCTGTCCTGGAATTGCTTTGGCTTGTTCCTAGGGCTGAGACTCTCCAGTGCTGTGTAACTCTCACTGTCCTCATTGCGTCTTTTTTATTTTTTAAGTTTATTTATTTTGTGAGGAGGGAGGGGGAGAGAATTCCAAGCAAGGTCCACACTGTCAGTGCGAAGTCCAATGAGGGGGACGAACCCATGAATCATGAGATCATGACCTGAGCTGAAATCAAAAGAATCAGACACTCTACCAACTGAGCTATCCAGACACCCAGTCTCCCCAGTTCATCTGAAGCATCAAGGCTCTTTCCTAGGTTTGACTGCTGTTATCAAATCGCCCCATGCTTTTCAATGAGAATCTGGAAAGTTCAGGGGTTCTCTGGCTTTTGGTGTCGTCAGAATCTCTTCATTTTCCATCTGCTACTGCACACAGAGTTACTATAACTTGGTTTTCATTGTGAGTGGTTCTCCATAGCTCCACTTGCTGATATTTGGAGGGATTTAGAAATAGCTTCCATGAAGATTTGGGAGAGATTTAATAACTATGCCACTATCCCATCCTCTCTCTCTAGTCATTTCTAATCCCCACAGTCATTTGCAAAAGCCTTAAGGAAGTTATATTAAACCCATTGTATATATGGAGAAACTGAAGCTTAGAAGAAATTAAGAAATTTAACAAATTTTCAAAAATAGAAAAGGTTGCAAAAGCATGATTTGAATTCAGGTCCATCTGATTTCCAAACTCATGTTCTTACCACTACATGTATTTCTCCTCTTTTCATTTAGAGCAGAACTGTACCTAATTTCTCCATGTATTGGTATGAAGAGAAGTCAGGATGGCTTAAAAAAAACCCATATGCTGGGCAAGGGGGCAGAGGTGCGTCATCAGACAAGGCTATAAATACTGCGGTTGAACTAAGTCACCATGGCTGAACTAAATATTTTTAGATGCAAAGGGACTCTAGACACAAATTTTTACTGTCCAGCTGAAAACAAACATTAAAAAAGGTGAAAAAAATGTATTTAACTTATGCAGTAATTAAAATAGATCTCTACCTGGAATGGTTTGCACACAGTCTTGAGCAGACCTGGGGGTGCACTGCATAATTTCTTTATGTCTCTTGTAGGACTAGAATTCTAGAATTGAGTAGACTCACTACTTCCGTATGCATTCCAGTCCGTTGAGTGTAGGCTGAGTGCGTTTAAGGAGAAATAGACAATGTTCTGAATTGTTTTTAAGAAGGAAATGAATATCTGACTGGACCCCAAACTTATCCAAGGAAAGTCACACGACTCCTACATGAGAGAATCACACAGTATTTTTCCCTTGCTCTAAAGTGAAATAGCTGTTCAGAATATGACCTACTTAGGTGTTACAGCCATTACTTAGGTGAACAGCTAAGTCGTGTGGCAATTAGAGATGAAGGCCTTGCTCCACAGAGCTACTTCCTGAATCAGGAGGGAATTCAGTTTACACAGAAGCACAAAACACCAGCCGGGGATTCTCTCTGGAAAGCAGATTCCCTATCTGGAAGGCAGATTCAGCATAGGGAGTCCCCCAAGCTGTACATTATAAGTATTCCAAGTATCTATCTGTATTATTTTGCTCAATTTCATTTTAGTTAGAAAAAAAAAAGATCCTGGAACATTAATCCATTTCCATTAATATTAGCTTAATTATTTATGTTTAATTTGTTAGAAGTTCAATGTTTAATTTTAAAAACTCAATGCATTTAAAAAAATAATATCTAATGACTATAAAAGATCACTCAAAGTGTACAAGTGATTTAATTTCATTGCACAACTCCTTTGTGACTTCATAGAAAGTAACAAAATACAGACTATAAGAAAATTCAAAACTCTGACACATTCACAGCATATTGGATATCCTTGGTTCTTCCTGCACTGCTAGTGTTAAAAGTACTTTGGCATCCTCTTATAATATGTGACTGAGAGTATGTTCATAAGGAAAAAAAATCTAGATGAATGCAGCTCAATTCCCAAAGGTAGCAACAGAATTCTACCTCCCATATATGTCTTAGTCCCAAGAGAAGTTTGAGGTAACTATATAAAATGTTTAATAAATACTTACATGGTATCTCAAACTAGTAAACAGTATATCTTCCCAACCCCATCTCATTATTATCTTCCCCTATTTCTCCATAGGATTAACTGTGGAATAGGCTGAACTTACATCAAACTTAAAAGTGGGAAGGAAATATATACTAAATTAAGAAACGTTGGGGATGGAAATGCAACTTTTTTATGACACAAGGAAAAACTGGAAAGTACGCAGACATGCTGTTATCATTTTACGAGTAAATTTTATCAGTGTAGAAAGCTAATCTGAACAAAATCTAAATTTCCGCATGAATGGGTCAGTTGGCTTAAGTACAGTCACACCATAGCTTATCCAATACAGCCCCCACTCACTGTTTCAGCCCCATGACCTATCTTTTCCCAGCTCCACTAAACTCAAACTGTATAAGTCATCTCCAAGTTCCTCTTACCAGCCATGCTTCTTTATCTTGTTGTTGGTGGTTTTTTTTTTAAAAACTTTTCCTTCTCTCTACCACATCCTTTCCCCCAGGTTATTTTGTGTACAAATCCCTATAGCTTTCCCTGAAGGCCCAACGTGAATATAACCCTTCATTAAGCAAGACTCATCCCCTCTCAGTTTCACACCCCTACACCCGCTCATAACCTTGAAGACACCTCTTTTACAGCAATTAACTAGTTGAAAAAATCTGTATTTACATATCTGCTCCAACTAAAGCATGAGCTTTTCTCTAAAAATCACTTGTTTTAATCATTGATATAGTACTGGCCATAATCCCCGACACATGGAAGTCATTCCTTCTGTTTGCCATCCTTTCTATGTATCTCATTAGGCAAAATGCTCTTGGGTGAAGCGCTTTCAATCATTCATCAAGGTGTCTATGTGACATCTCTACTTGCATGTCTCAGGGGCCTCAAAATACCATGGTCTTCCTACTCACAGCTTCTGGCCAATCTCGTCTTTTGCACTTCAGTAAAAACAACCACACTCCACAGGAATCTGGGGATTGTACTTAGCCTGTTTTTTACTTTCAACTCAGCACATAATTTTCCAGCAAATTCAGTTGGTTCTGACCCCAGAATAAACTTTGAATCCATAGCTATCTATATCACGCTCTTCTAAGTGACTATCATCTTTCTCCCTGTGCAATTGTCAGAGACTCCTAAGTGGCCCTTTTTCATATTTTATCTCCTTTAAATATCTTCAAGTAACCAGAAATATCTTTCATAGCTTTAATTTTTATTTATTTATTTTGAAAGAAAGAGAGCAGGGGATGGGCAGATGGAGAAGGAGACAGAGAATCCCAAGGAGGCTCCACACTGTCAGCACAGAGCCTGATATGGGGCTCAGTCTCAGGAACCATGAAATCATGACCTGAGCTGGATGCTTAACTAACTGAGCCAACCATGCATCTCCAGAAAGGTCTTTAAAAACTGTAAATATGATGATATCCTCTTTCGTAATTTTTTTATTTTACTTTTTTTATTTTTTAAAAATGTTTTATTTATTTTTAAGAGAGAGATAGAGACAGTGTGAGCAGGAGAGCTCAACAGAGCCCAACACGGGGCTTGAGCCCACAAACCGTGAGATCATGACCTGAGCTGAAGTCGGGTGCTTAACCAAATGAGCCACCCAGGCGCCCCCATACATTTTTTTTTTAAATAGTAGCTTTCCATATCACTTGGCATAAAAGTTCTACCCAGTTATCATTAATTATAGATTGGGCTGCATATTTACCAAATAAGAATACAGGACACCAGTTTAATTTGAATTTCAGATAATCAATGACTTTTTTAGTATAAGTACATCCCATGCAATATTTGAGCTATACAAAAAAGGCTTTTATTTAAAATTTAACCAGGCAATTCTAGTTTGTTTGTTTGTTTATTTTTTCCTGAGAGAGAGAGAGAGAGAGAGGTATTTGTGGAGGGGCAGAGAGAGAAAGGGTGATAGAGAATCCCTTCATACTGTCAGCCTGGAGCACAACTTGGGGGTTCAATTCCACACCTGTGAGATCATGACCTGAGCTGAGATCAAGAGTCACACAGGACACTCACCCAACTAAGCCACTGAGGAAGCCCACACTTCTAGTTTTAAGGCCCAGCACTATCTGGACCCTGTTAGGCTTTCTAACTTTATATTACAGTCCACCTTATTCACTATGCACAGCTCATACAAACAGTCTGACAGTTCCTAGAATGTGCGAAGTTTTTTCCCATCCCATGGTTCTGCACTTTTCTTCTCTCACCTGTAACATTTTCCCCTGGTCTTTGGATACCTGGCTCCTTCTGATCACTCAAGTATCAACCTAAATGTCATAATTCAAAGAAGCTCTCTCTGACCACCTTATATAATATCAGTACACTCACTTTATTTTGCTCACAGTATGTATTACAATCCAGTAATTCTTTTTGCTTGCTTATTTCTCTGTTGTTTGTTCCTATTTTTATTAACTGTTTTTTCTACTATAATTTTCTTTTATGAAGGCAGGGGACTTGTCTAGCTCACACAGGATAAATTGAATGGATGAAGATAAGAAAGGAAATTCAGCCACACTAGACTTTGATTTGATGTCTGGCATTAGCATTTGCATAGAACTTAACACAAAGACTTTGAGTCCAATTGTCAGGCTTTGAAATCTCAGCTCTTATAGTTAGGTTGACTGTGAGCAATTTGTCAGATCTTAAAAGCATTATTTCTTGGGGCATCTGCGTGGCTTAGTCAGTTAAGCATCCAACTCTTGGTTTCAGTTCAGGTCATGATCTCATGGTTTATGAATTCGAGCCCCATGTAGGGCCCCATGCTGACAGTGCAGAGCCTCCTTAGGATTCTCTCTCTCTCCCTCTCCCACTTGTGCTCCCTTGCTCTCAAAGATAAACAAGCTTAAAAAAATAAAATAAAATAAAGGCATTATTTCTCCACTATTAAATTTGGGATAACAACAGTACCTGCTCTATAAGGCTATTGTAAGTAAAAAAAAAATTATATCCAGTATACAGAAAATATTCAATAGGGGCCAGTACCATTATCACTATTGATGTGGCTATTCTATATTCAACCCAATTACCACTGAAAATTTTAGGCACTATCCAGGTACATAATACTTTCAACAAAGCTTCTATTAGAGAAGGACGATGAAAATAAATATGTTTAATAAGAGGTGATATGAGAATAAGGTGAGTGTGGATGAAGTCGACAACCATTTCCTCACTAAACTCTTGGGTGGTAGACAAGGAACAAGTCTAGAACAGATACAAAAAGTACTCCATGAGTCCCTGATGCCTGAACTTTTGTATTCCAGGGGGCTTGCAAGGAAAGAAAACCTGATTATCCTACTTCCCACCTCTTTTAGTTTTATGCTCTGGTCCATTTTTGAGATGGAAGTTGATAGGGCTAGAGAAAAAAAGAAGAAAGAGGAGGAGGGGGAGGGAGAGGGAGAGGGGGAGAAGAAGAAAAAAGTAAGTAATTGGCATTAGTTGTATGAATGGCTAAACATTCTAGCGATGCCAAATTTGGGCATCTGACTCCCACCAATTTATGGAAAGCTGTCAGGACAGCCTTCAGATGTAGAGCATCTGAGATTTAGCAGTATCTGTGAAAGAAACCTGAATGGTTTCTAAAGAAATTGAAATGACAGACCTCACATTAACTAAATCCAAGGGAATTTTAAATATTCTCTACTTTCTTAACTTTATTCAAAATGGATAAACCCCAGAATCCAGATGCTTTTGTATAATTTTAAAATTAAATAAATTGCTTTTGCAGAGATGCAGTTACTGATTTTAAGAGCAATCTTCCCACAGTACAGAGTATGTAGCGGGGGGAAAAAAAACAAATAAAACATGCCATTATATGATGCTAATTGTTAGAGGAATTCAGGTTTTGGAAATCTATCTTTCATACCCAAAATGGAGACAGGAGAAAAGCTTTTAAAACTATTCAAAAGTATATTTATTCTCTCAAACTGAAACACAAAGAGGCTTGCTCATTTTCAACTGAATTGAAAATAAAGTCACAGGGACAAGAAAGAATCTATCAACTTTCTGTTCAAAATGCATGTTTTTAGCATTAGATGTAGTGTCATAAATACGATGCCATTGTAACTGAAATCAAGCTTTGGATACTCTCCCAAATGCATGTTTTTTAGTCATGCAAATAGTGTCCTTTTAAAACATGTATTTATAACTTACTCTGAAAAAACTGTTCAAAAGGATTCTTTCATTCTTTTTTAGGTTCACTGTTTATATAACCAGTTCATCTCAGGAATATTATTGTACTAAATACAAATGTGGCTTTCATTTGGCTGGCCACTGCCAATTATGCTGCAAATTCCAAAGGTTGATCTTTAGCAAACAAATTTACCTGGGAAAGAGATGGGACATTGTCAGAGGGAGACTTGGCCTTAACTAATCAATCACCATTTACTTGTCTCCAAATTTCTCTCATAATCACATGTTTAAATGCAATTACACAATGGAAGGAGAAGGAAGTACAGACAACTTCAGCAGCAGTCAGAGGCACAGCTATTCTGTTCTTTGTTGGCTGAATATCTGAGGATACAATACTTCCCACACACTCCTTTCAAATTATACCACTAGTGTCTTTGCAAGAGACTCATAGTTGCCTAGGAAATTCAGTCAAGACTATCTAGTTAGATAATATCAGTAATCATGTGGCTTGGAGACATTTTCAATGGTGTAGGTTTATAATCAAATTATAGGTGTCATAACTAGCACAATGAGAATAATTCGTATGTCAATATGCCTATTAAGTATTTGTCCATAACTAAAGGACTATTTTTAAGGCAGCCCATTAACCACTGAACATAAAGAACCGGTAACTATCAGAATATAATTAGAAAACACTGAACTATATATGTAAACTTGTGGGCATATTTATATGCATCTAACCATGCATTACTTTAATGAGTACAGTAAAATGTTTGAATTTGCAATCCTAAACATCTAGTAGCATGTCATTAAAACTGATGATTTATTTTACATATGTGAAAGGTTCATAGTTTAAGTTTTTTAAATGACCTAAAATGTACACTAGGGACTTGGGTGAAATGGAATCTCCAATCATATCTAATACACACGTGCGCGCACACACACACACACACACACAGTATTTAAAGCACCAGTATCTGGTAGGTATATAAATACTTTTAACCATACTATAAAATAAAACATCATCAACTATGTTATGCCTTGTAAGGTAAGTATGACTGATACTTCTCTTCACAATAACTATATAAAATGAACATTTATTACAAAATCGGACAGAGTAATGGATATCGAGCTCAGGTTTTCCTGGCTTCACACCCAGGCTCTTCCATTTATTAGCAATAGCAATATACGGTCTCAGGCCTAGGATTTAGCTTCCCTGGGCCTCAATTAGTTCCTGTGTAAAATGTGGACAACAACTTGCCTCATGGGACTTCGTTGAGGAAGAAATGTAGTAATAGGTATATATTGCTGGTATTTAGCACAGGCACAATAAATTTTAGTCTCCCCTTGTACCTCTTTGGAATGAAACATGGCTTCTTCACAAAATGAGGAGCCAGAGTTGACTTCCTCAAAGGACACTAAGAGCCATGGCAAGCTTCAGTTTATATTTGATATGGCTCTAATCAGCATTCCAGATGCTTCCCAAACCAGCAGCCCTCCATCCTTCTCAATCAGAATACTCCGGGAGCTATGGTAAAGGCAAAGGTCTAAACAGGGGCTGAGTAGATAAATACTCAAAGTTACTTCATAAGCCCTTCCTTATGAACTGAAAATACCTTGAAGAAGGTCTTAGACATTACTTCTGGGGTATATAAAAGCTATATACAGATACCAGTAGCTTTTTCCTCCTCACCACCTCCTATCATTCTCTTCCCTGTCATCAATTGACCATTATATGTTCAGGGCACAGTGCTGGGTGTTAGACATCTCTCTATTTCATATCGTTATAGAATGCTTAGGTTATCATTTCTTAGCAAATAAAACCTAAGATATATAACTTCACAACCTATTTCATTATTTCTCCCTCCATGGAACATACTACAGACCACCAGTTCTTTGGAGACCTTGTGATTGATTGATCCTGCCTCACTGACACCAGATTCTGCTTGTTAAGATTAATCCTGAATTTGTGGTTCATTCTAAAGAGACAAGGTAATTGCTAATTTCTTTCTGTTAGGCCATATTTTAATGTTATGCCACAGATCAACAAAGATCAATGTGAGGGCCTAATAGGCTGTGTAACCGTGAAGTAGAAGTATTTGATGGAGGGTTTCTTAATTTGAAGGTTATGCTCTACTTCCTTTGGGAAATCTTTCCTGGTCATCCCTGGGCCAGAGAGATATCCCTGCTATCACCTCTCCCAAAATATTGAACTTCCTTGCAATCTGCCTCTTAGAAATGATTTTAATTGTTGGTTTAATTGTCTGTCTTCATCACCAGACTATATTTTCTGGGAAGGCATGCAGTTGATCTGTCTTGGACCCTGTTGTACTCTAGGGAGCCAGCATTCCTCTTTGTTCGTGCTCAGTGCTCAAGCATACTTGTAGAATGACTCAAATTAGCAATATAATGCTTATTCTTGAAGAGTAGAAATGTCATTTCCTCAAAAGTGGAGAGAATGTTTCAACCGAATAAGCGAGTATTTTACAAGCATACACCCTCACTTATGACTAGAATGCGTCCTTCCTTCCTATGTATGTGTACATACCGAGACTAGCACAGTACCTGACACTTGGAAGGAAATTATTTAATATTTTGGAATGACTGGCTTAATGACTAATTCAATTTTAACATTTTTACTTTTATTTTCTATGGACCCTATCTACAATTAGAAGTCCCTATGCCAATAGTACATTTCTATTGTGTTCCTGACTAAAGTTAGGACCCCCACAGTGGTCAACTTCACTTTATTCAGATTTTCCATGACACAGCTCATGAACCTTGAAGCTACAAGATGTAAGACTACTCTGCTGTCAATGTGTTTTAAAGGTAAGAGCTGGCTTGCTCTATTTCTTGTTAAATATTTATGTAATAACAGCTTCATACTTAACATTCTTCTCTTAAAGTAAATACTGCACTTGATTTAAAATAAACATTTCCAGTTAAATGCTCACATACTAATAGTTCTGTTGTTAACACTCTTTTGTTCAAAATGCAAACTTTCTAAGACATTTCCTAACTGCTCAAGAGTCACTCCACAATTCTTTTTTGTCTTTAATTCCAAGCCAATGCTATCTTTTCACAAGATTTATGTTAAAAGAAATTAGAAATTCGTAACAAGTAGTAAATATAATTCAGAGTCACATGAAGAGAGCACTGAAAGAAGTTTCTTCTCTGCTTCAGGAGGCCATTTATGTAAGTTTCTATTTGTTGCAACATCAAGAATGGCCAAGTTATCTTGATGTAGTTAAGTTGACCAGAGGCAGCTTGATGAGATTTGTGTCCAGATTGCTTTTCCCTATGAGCCCCAGATCTTTTACAGTGCTTTTTACATACTCCATCTGGTTCTAAAATCCAAAACAGCCTTCTATATTTGAATACAGGAATCTTGTATTGAAATCATTTCCTCTTAAAACCATTTTGCACTATGTTGCACTAAACTATTCAGCTGAAGGATTAAAACCTATGCAGCCCAGTAGCATGAGGAAACAACAGCCTAGACACAAAAATGACTGAGGAGTAAAGAGAAGGTGACTCAGCAAGGCTCTAAAGTAATTCTGAAAAGTTAACAGAATAAATTAAAATTAAAACTGTGGATTTTTGTGTTTTTTTTTCCTTTGGTAGAAATATAAATTGTAACACAATACAACAATATCACTGGAATCTATACCTTTGATACAGTTTTAGAGCATTACCTGAACATTTTTGGGTTAAAAGTCAAAGATGCTTTCTGTTTAGCAAGAGAAAAAAAATCCCTCAGTTAGGTCTGTCTGACTCAAGGTGGCATTAAATTAAACAGAAAAAGCAAGCTTTGGAAAAATGCCCACAGTCCCTTGAGAAATGATTCTTAGGTTATGTGTAGATATCCACAAAGATCCTCTTACTACATAATATTAAATATAATCTAGTGACCTCATAAGCCCCATGGTTTGAACTACAGAAGACCTTATACAGCTGACCAAAAGAGCCCAGTGAAAGGAGTCTGGACTATTTCTTTATAATCTATCTATCTATCTATCTATCTATCTATCTATCTATCTATCATCTGTCTATCTATCTATCCATCCATCCATCCATCCATCTATCCATCTATCTATCTATTTATTTATTTATTTATTTTTGAGTCACCGTTTAATCAGGCAAAGCTAAGCACAAGAAATTTCAGATTATTAATGGTTTACCATGAAAATCATGTCTACTTTTATGCTACTGACATTCCCAGAAGCCTTAGGAGAACACCTACATATTTATGCAAAGGTAAGTTATCAGTAGTTATTAAATTTCCCACCCTGATTCCCTTGAAGTGTTCAAAGAAGACCATCCCACCAGGCTGTATTTTTCAATCTGTGAGGGACAGTGGCATCCTCAAGGAGACTGTAGAAAACCCGTTAAGGGATTCCTGCTACTAGGGCACCGTTACTGTTGCCTGGTCTCACGGTCCTGGCACATTTTTTAAAGTATCCTTCTGTTATATTTTTTTCTCTTCCTTTACTTTTACCCCTTTCTCTTTTTTGTTTTAAAATATTTTATTTATTTTTGAGAGAGAGAGAGAGAGAGAGAGAGACAGCATGAGCAGGGGAGGGTCAGAGAGAGAGGGAGACACAAAATCTGAAACAGCCTCCAGCTCTGAGCTGGCTGGCAGCACAGAGCCCGATGCGGGGCTTGAACCCACGAACTATGAGATCATGACCTGAGCTGAAGTCGGATGTTTAACCGACTGAGCCACCCAGGCACCCCTACCCCCTTCTCTTAATTACATTATCCTCTCTTCCTATTTATCCTCTTCTGGGTTTGGAAACCAGAACATTTTGCCTCATCACTAATATGGCACATAAAAATACTTGAACCCCATAAGTCTTAGTTTGTAAACAGTGTCTTCATTAGCTTTGGTAAAGTGCCTACTGGCTTTTATTAACTGTTGCATCTAATTATGTGGTCGTTTACTGGCTTTTATTGAATGCACTTAGTTAACCTTCTTTTAGCTTTATTAGGTAGTAAATTTGTTAATTTGGCACAACCTTTTACATTCTTGGCTTGGCATTCTGGGTTAATAATTGCTTCCCTATAATCAATGGATTTACTCATTTACTAATAAATGTTCTTTTACCCTCCTAATTGTAGATCTTCATCTTTATTTAAAAGCCAATTTAGGAAAAAATGGCTTCCTTGCCTCTTTAAATTTGGACACTTTTTAGGAAATAGCATTTCCTTCATCTAATAAGCATTACTGAGTGCTTAGCTAGTTTTTTAGCATTGTGCTAAATGCTATGCTGAAAACAAGGTAGACTCAGACTCAGTCTATCTTCCAGAAAATAAAGCTCCCATCTTCTATTGCTTTATTTGTACTGTGCCCTGTATCTAAAGTGTGCTGTATTCTCCACAGTGCCAACCGGTCAACCAGGCAGACACATCAGTTCACTGCTCATGGCCTCTAGGTTCAATTTCATATCCTGTTCTTAGTGTTCTATGCTCTCTGACCCAGGGAAGGCCAAATTAATTTTTTCTCATCAACTGTGTTTTCAAGCTAGTGGATATATACGACTGGTCATATTGAATAATAGCTATGAATTATGAATATGACCTTATTTATCTAGATCTTTCACTACATGAAACTTATAAGTGCATAAAATGTCTTTACAGAGTTAATTACTTCCAGAGCTTAGCCCAGAGCAGATCCATACTCTTGGAATCAGAATTCCAGAGATCATAATATCCAAGGAAAAGTTTCCACTACATTTGAGGAGGACAAAGCATGTTACCATTAGGCTTCAGAACAGTCCTTGGTAGCACACAGCCTATCCTGAATACATGTTGGTTGGATTTTACTTAGCTAGCAGTCAAAGAAGACTGAATCAGTAGGTAACAGAGACCTGGCCTGCCACTCTCTGGTAGTGTGACCTAGGGTAGCATATTTAACTTCCTTGCGTGTTAGTTTCCTAATTAATATCACAAATGTCGCGGAACTAATGACTGTTAAGGGTACTTTGCCGTGGGAAGACCCTATAATTCTATCACATGGGATTGGTAGGGTATATAAACATTTATGTAGCATGTAAGAAGTCTTAGTAAATGCCAAAGTTTCCTGGTTTAGACAATATGTATTAGATAAATTTAGAGGAGAGTCTGGTACACTTGAGCAAAAAAGTCAATTACTGTTATTGTAAAATGATCTAAATGATCCAAAGTGGAGGACATGAGCATAAACTGCACATGCAGCATGAACAGGGAGAAGTCATTAGCCTTCCTCAAGCAGACAGCTTCCCTGGTGTATTAAAACTAACACATGTGGGCCTGAAATGAGTAGTTACATCAGCTGTTATTCCTAGAACATTCCTAGATAGACATTGCCAGGTGTGTTAACTTCAAAGTAACTGGATATTACATTTCATTAGACTGAGCAGGAGAAAAAGCAGGTTCATGGTAAGGATATAGAATGTGATCATCTTTCCTCCATAAGTTTTTCTGGAAAAGGAAAAATAAACACTGCAGGCAGATTACTTATAAAAGTTGTTCTAATATACAATTACAGTTCATGAGAAGCGAGTGATAGCCAGCGTTCAAGAACATAGCTAGCCTCTTTTAGATGCTTTGGGAGCCCAAGGTACCCACCAGGAATTACAGTTACCCAGGAAAATGTACAAATCCATATTCTCCTTTTAGGATGTCAGATAAGCAGGTTCACAGGCGAGCATCTGAGAAAAGCTAGACGAATACTCTGGGAAGGCAAACAACTTTACAACAATGATTTGGAAGAGATTTGGAAGAGAACCTGGAAGAAGTGAGGATGAACTTGTGTCTCCACAGTTCAGGCTAGTCTCCATAAAATGGCTGTATGGGAAATTAAATTCTGAAAGTGGCTTTCCTCCCATGCATGAATGCTTTGCACCTGCAGACATCAGTGACCGTAGGGACAGAAGCAGTTCTGAAGGCAGCCCAAGAGATCACTGGGAAATTAAGTCAGCAAGCACTGACTGTTCTGCCCATGATCCAATTAGGGGAACAAAGAACCACAATTCACTTCCTGCAGCTTTTAAAGGAGGCAGGGGCATGGACAGCCATTGTCATAAAAATATAATTACACATGCAGGGCAACCACAAATAGGGAGAAACAAACTGATTTTTCAATAGGCCACAGACATAGTTTAGCCCTTAACTTTGTTCTTATAAGTCAGTGAATTCAAAAGCACATCCTTGACCACTGACTGGTTGAAGGTCATGGAAGGAATTAAAATACCTCCTTAGTGGAAGACCCCTAAATGAGAACTAATATCATATGTGAAGAGTCTTTCTATTACAAGATGTTGCCTGAAGTAGGCCACATATCTGAATCCCTTGGGTACTTTTTAAAAAACCCAATTTCCAGGTCCCACCCTGGAACCATCGAATAAGAAACTCTGAAACTAGGACCCAGGAGTCTGCATTTTTTAAATATTTACCAAAGTTTTGAAGAAGCCAGCTTAGCACCTGCCCCGCACCGGATCTCTGCTGACCACTAGCGATCATTACATGAAATGTGTAAAGAGCCACAGTCCACCTAAACAATTCTTATTTTTCCATTTATATGTATGTCCGTACCAGCCTAACCTAACAAAAATCTTAATACTGAATTCCTGCTAAGTTCCAGAAATAAAACCTTCTCGGGGCGCCTGGGTGGCTTAGTCGGTTGAGCGTCCGACTTACGCTTAAGTCGTGATCTCACGGTTCGGGGGTTCGAGCCCCGCGTCGGGCTCTGTGCTGGCTGCCAGCTCAGAGCCTGGAGCCTGTTTCGGTGTGTGACTCCCTCTCTCTCTGGCCCTCGCCTGCTCACGCTGTCTCTTTCTCTCTCCTAGATATAAAAAAAAAAAAAAAACACCAAAAAAACCTTCTCTGTCCAATCATCAAAGAATGATTGGAGCTGTCTTTTAGAGGAAATTAAAACTTGAGATGCCATGAACACAAAATAATACAATGATTGACTGGAGTAAAATGTCAAACACAGCCTCAGAATCAACATAACAAATCATGAGGAAAAGAGCAACAAGCAAAAACACAAGAAACAAAAAATGAAATGTCACAAAGGACAGCTTGCTGAGTTTCATGCTACCATGACTCTTGTATTTCATCCATGGATATCATCTTTTCTTGGGATTCAAGAGCAAGAAGTAAACTGCCTAATATAATAGTGTTCTCTGGAAGCAGAGATCGATTCCACACATAAATAACAGTCCGTGCCTAGCGTGTACTATGCTCTGTGCTGGGTAGTGAATACACACCCGTGTTTTTTAACCAGGAGCAATTTTGTTTCTCAGGAGATGTTTCGCAGTGTCTGGAGGTATTTTTGCTTGTGTAACTGGGAATGATGAGGGAGGTGGGATACTACCGGCATCTAGTGGGTGGGATGGAATCCTGCTAAACATCCTACAATGCACAGGGCACAGGGCAAAGACTTATTTGGCCCAAAATGTCAATCATGCCAAGGCTGAGAAACCATCCTGTAAACTGAAGAACAAGCAGATACGTTCTTTGCCCTTAAGTAAGCATATTATAAATACACCTACAAATAAATGTATAAAAGTTATCAAAAGTGCTTTGACCAAAAGAACAAGAATTAGTAGAGCAAATGGATCGCACAAAAAGAACAGGATCCAACAGAAGGTGGGTACTCCAATTTTTGTTGAATCAATAAAACCCCTTCTATCACCCTAATTGTAACAACCTGTAATATAAAGATCTTTTTCATTGAACTCTTTTTAACTCCTTTGCTCTTTGAATCTTATTAGCTTATGTGAAAATGGCACGGTTGGAATGTTCCTTGAACTTTACATCAACTCCAGCTATGGCAGCCATTCCTCCAATGCTTTCATAGACTTGCTATCCACGAACCCTCTATAGCACAAATGGAGCTTCAGCTATGTAATCTGGACTTCTCAATGTCAGAGTCTGTGGTCGGGAGAGTGTAAGGGAGATTTTCTCTGATGACAGTAAGATGAAATATGGAATTGTATAGAAGCACGAAGAGAAGAGGCAGTCAATTATGTGGTAGGTTGTAGTGCTCAGTTGAGGCCCTTTATCATCTGTAGAGGAGGCTGTCAGCATCCTCTTACTTCTGGGTGGAGCCACCATTGTCCTTGAGAGAAACTGCTTCCTCACTGTAGACTAGAACTTTCTGGCCCTAGGGAAAGTCATAACCAATGGTACTCAAGACTGGACATTGGTTGGGCTTTTTGAAAAAGCGCATTTTATTTCCATTCTGATTGTTAACAGGAAAATATAAGAGTCTAGATTTGCTGGCAATTGTCTCACCACAAAGAAAAGAGTGCCTTCCTTAAAATAGAGCCAATCCACAGGGAATCAAAGCAGGGCAGTGAACCAATGATATCATTTGAGCCCCAGAATCCAGCACTGCTCAATGCTCATCTCACCTGGGTAAATGCGTCAATTTGGCTTAAATCACAATATAACTAAGTAAGATTGAACCCATGTGTGGTCCGAGCTGAACTCCAATCAAACTCACAGATAAAAAGGACATGGTCCAGCCATTTAGAATTCCACATTTATTAGAGGAAACAACTTTACTTGTGAGCACCTACCATTTTTTAGTCATTACACCTAGATAACGCATAGGAACGATTATCTTTATTACACTTTATACTTAGTAATTTTCCCAAAGCACAGAATAATTAAGTGATCATCCAGATTTTGAACCCAACTCTTTCTTGATTCTGAAGCTCTTACACTTTGCTCCAAATCATATTTTCTTTCTGTGATTATCATACAAAAATATTTTATATAATAAGATTGAAAGAAATTTCTATTAGTGTGCAGAAGAAGGAAAAATGGAGCTATGAAAGTGTTTCACAGACCAAAAACTGATAGTTTATAGGGTGTGAAAAGGAGGAAAGATGCAAAGGGGCTTTTAAAAAGACTAATTTTTACTGGCCCTTTGGGTCAAGTCCTGTTCTAAGTGTTTTACCATATTAACTAATTTACCCTCACAGTAACCTTATCAAATAGTTGCTCTTATTATCCCCAATTTTAAAAATGACCCAGGTCATGGAGACGTGAACTAATCTGCCCAAACAACTGGACTAGGATTTAAACCCAGACAGTCTAGCTCCGGAGCACACATCTCCCATGCTATATTGCCTCTCATATGGGTACACACAAGTCACAGGAAGTATAGGTACATCAGTGACAAGAAATAAATGAATATCATGATTTAGATATCAAATCAATATTTGCTTATATTCAAATCAAACTTATTTTTTAATTATTTGCAGATGACATATAGAGATTTATTTTGCAATATGCTTCATTTGGGATTTCCAACTCCATATACTATAGATTAGACACTTTTTGGATGTGACATGGAAAATTATAAAAGTTAACACATTATAGCTAAAGATTAAACTTAACTTGGTAGAGGATATATGACAACTCTTATAACTTATTTTTTGGCTCGCAGCACAACTTAAATCAATATATTTATTGAGCAACTATTTTTTAAATTCCTACCTGTACCAAACAAAGAGCCTAGAAACCTAGTTGCAGTTCTATCAAACAAAAGTATAAGATAAGGTTATTTTCTGAAATGATATAATTTATGTCTATATGTGCACATGTGTGTATACCCACAAATTTACACATTCATCTATTCACATAAACACATTCACACACATGAATGTGACTCCCTGTATGCTTTTACATAAAATGGGTTACATCTGACAAAGAAGAAATAAGTCCTAATTTCAGCTGAATCTGCTTTTGCTTCAAAACATGGTATAGAAATGTTTACATTCCATATCAAAGCTTTATAGCAAAATAAACTGAAATTGTTAGAAAGATCACATTTAATTAACACTGCTATTTCTATAATATAAACTTTTTAAGAAAAAATTTTTACTTATTTTTTTTGAGAGACAGAGAGAGACAGAGCATGAGTGGGGGAGGGAGAGAGAGAGAGCGCCACAGAATTCGAGGCAGGCTCCAGGCTTTGAGATGTCACCACAGAGCCAGATGCGGGGCTCAAACTCACTAACTGTGAGATCATGACCTGAGTTTTAGTCAGAGGTTTAACTCACTGAGCCACCCAGGCACCCCAATAATATAAATTTTTTTATAAATAGAAAAATAAATATAATTATGCAATTTAATATAATCATGTCAAATGGAATTTATTAAAAATATTGTGAGGTATGGAAAAGTGGCTATACCATTTACTGTGTTTCCAGTTAAGTGACTCTAACTCCCTGGAGCCTCAATTTTTCTATTTTATTTTACTTAAAAAATTTTTTTAATTTTTTTTAAAATTTCTGAGAAACAGAGAGAGTGCAAGCGGGGGAGGGTCAGAGAGCGAGGCAGGCACAGAATGAGAAGCATGGAGCCCCAATTGTTTTATCTGTAAGAATAAAAATTGAAGACTGTTTTAGGGTTACTGAGAACACTGAATTAATCATAATGCTGCTACATAATCAAGGCCAGGTAAATAACAACTCATTATTTAATATATACACAGTTTTAGCTTATGATCTAAAATGTGTATGATTCATAATCCTTGACATTGTTTCCTGAGATAGATCAGAATGTTAAGAAGCACCTTGATAAAATCTGTGAAATCTAAAAGGAATTCTCTGGGGATTTATTTCAGGTTGTCTTTGAAAAAGACTGAACTTGCTTAGGGAAATCTGGAAACATTTTGAGAATATTTATCTGACTTTTTGGTGTTGTTACCTTCTTTCTGTTTTTATGTACCCCCTTGCAGTGAGCATCTACACAGGACAGAGGCCGTGATGTGTGTCATTTGCTGCCTTGGACGAGACCTGCTCTCTGCGAGGTTCTCTTATGCAACAGCACTTTCAATCCTCTACCACTGGGCTGCGAACACTAACTATGGGGTCCGAGCCTGATCCCTCAGCCCTTTCAACCCTCCCTATGTTGAAACTTTAACTCCCGTTAACTCCTCCTTAGGATATAAAGAAAAAAAATTGGAGAGAGGGCAAGATGGCGGAGAACTAAGAAGCTCCGTACTTGCACTCGCGCCCATACATCACACAGAAAAGATCTGAAGCNACTGAGTGTTATGTGGAAACTAATTTGACAATAAACTATTTGTAAAAAAAGAAAAATTAAAAAAAAATAAAATAAAATAAAAAAATAAAACTCAAAATAACACACACACACACACACAAAAGGATATAAAGAAAAAAATTTATAAAATAATGATGTTTGCTCTCACTAATTATATAAGAAATATAACAATTAGGATAAGAAATTACATCAAAACAGAAACTATGTCTAACCTGTAGCAACTCTATGGGTCAGAACTCACATGGAGGAAACCGATCAAGCACAAAAAGATACCTGTGCACCTGTATTACATATGCTTGCTGTATTGTAGTACTGTTATTAAATTGGAAATAACCTAAATAATCAATTTTATGCTGATGTAGTAAACTCTGTAAGAAATTTAAAATGCAATCATATGCAGTCATTAACAATAATGTATATCTGTATTTATTGATTCGAAAGATATCCACAATATATTCAATGCAGGAGATCAAGTTATAGAAAAAGAGGTATTTTACAAACCCATTTATGTAACAATCCATGTATGTAAATATAAATATTTATAGATAGATACAAGAATATCTGGAAAAATATTGCTTTCCGAAGTGTCAGAAGTGATTCTCTTTGAATATTAGAATTTTAGGTAATTGCTGCATCTCTTTACTTCTCTTGCATTTTGTTTTTATGCTTACCATGTACACTGAGAATTTTTATTTAACAAACATCTGACTACTTTTTTTTAAGGTATTTAAAAAAATTTTTTTAAAGTAGCCTCCCTGCTCAGTGTGGAGGTCAACGCAGGGCTTGAACTCAGGACCCCGAGATCAAGACCTGAGCTGAGATCAAGAGTCAGACACTTAACTGACTGAGCCACCCAGGCACCCCGACTGCTTTTTTAAGGTGCAGAACTGTGGTATTTATTGTGCTAAACTCAAGTCATATTGTATTGTTTTTGATCCAGAGAGAAAAAAGCAAACATCTGTTCAGTTGCCATTCTGTTCTATAAACACTTAATATGCCACGTAAATTGGACTTTGCAGTAACATACTGAGAAAAGCAGAATCATAACTATAGTTAAATGAGGAAACTGATACTAAGAGAAGTCAAGTAACAGCCTCATTCACGTAGTTCATAAGTAAATAGGCCAAGAAATCAGGATTCAAAGCCAAGTTCCATTCTCTTTTCAACATATCATGTAAGAAGGAAAGATATGAAATGTAATCCCAGCTCTGTTGCTTTCATCTCTAGATTTATTTATTTCAATTATCCAATTATTTTAAGAGAATTTAAGGAGTTCAAATGGTTCCAGCTAGTGATTATATTTTGCATTATCTTCAATAAGGATAATAATAACCAGCATTTATTTTTTATTTTATTTAATTTTTTTAAATGTTTATTTCATTTTTTGAGAGAGGGAGAGAGAGACAGAGCAGGAGTGAGGGAGGCACAGAGAGAGAGGAAGACAGAGATTTGGAACTGGGCTTCAGGCTCTGAGCTGTCAGCACAGAGCCTGACATGGGGCTCCAACTCATGAACAATGAGATCACGACCTGAGCTGAAATCATATGTTTCACTGATGTAGCCACCCAGGCACCCCGCTTCTTCTTCTTTTTTAAGTTTATTTATTTATTTTGAGAGAAATAGAGACAGCAAAAGGGGGGAAGGGCAGAGAGAGAAGAGAGAGAAAATCCCAAGAAGGTTCTGTGCTGCCAGCGCAAAGCTAGAACTCAAGAAGCTGTGAGATCAAGAAGCCCTGAGCTGAAACCAAGAGTCAGATGCTCAACAGACTGAGCCACCCAAGTGCCCCATACCCAGCATTTATTGAACAAGGTTCTTTTCAGAGGACTGGCATGGATTACCATTATCTAAATTTTACAACCAGTCTGTATGTTAGGTACAATATTTATAAGAGTCACATAAGACTTAGAGTGATCCGGAGGGCTTAAATAATTTGCCCAAGGTCACAAAACAGTAAGTGGTAGAGCAAAGGATTCTATCCCAGGCAGTCTGACACCTAAACCTGTACTCCTAGCCACAACCCTGTGCCCAGTTTATACAACCAGCTAAGTACTTAAGCTACCACTGTTCAATTTATGTTTGGGCATTTTATTAGCAGCACAGTGTCATATATAGGTGCTTTTGTTTGGACTGACAACTTTGGATGCCTTTTTTCCTTCTTTCCCTTCCTTTTTATATAGCTCGTTTGTACACACAGAACTATTCCTTCTGACCTAATAGACTAGTGAAAGAACCAGTGAGTTAATCTGCTGTTGCCCTTGGCTTTTAGCAGCTACTTCTAAACTGAACAGAAGAGAAGGACCTTCACATGCCTGGTAATCAGCCTGAAGTCAGTTCATGTGCACACTGCCTGCTGGCCTACTGAATCACAGTGTGATGACCTGGGAAGAATACAAACTGCAGAATGCTGGTAATTGAAGACTACCTATGTCCAAGCAGAAAACACCAATTTACATACGAAAGGATAATCATCTGTTTACACTTCGCAATAAGGCCATGATTATTCCTATAAACACTGTGCACGTGGGGGCCATTAACAGCCATTAATAAGTAAAACTGTTGTATATCCTCTGTATATTGAAATTTCATAGCAAGAAACAACACTCAAGCTCATTCAAATGAATTTGCTTCTGGTCCAGACTTAAACTAATAACTATTTAGGTTGTGGATCTCAGGATAAATGTAAAGAAGATTTGGGTGCATATATATATTATTAGAATTCTTGGGGCGCCTGGGTGGCTTAGTCGGTTAAGCGTCCAACTTTCGCTTGGGTCATGATCTCGCGGTTCGTGGGTTCGAGCCCCGCGTCGGGCTCTGTGCTGGCTGCCAGCTCAGAGCCTGGAGCCTGTTTCAGTCTGTGACTCCCTCTCTCTCTGACCCTCCCCTGCTCATGCTGTCTCTCTCTGTCTCCTAGAAATAAATAAAACATAAAAAAAAAAAAATTTAGAATTCTGTGTGAGTATATTCTGTATATTAAAGCTATAAAAAGTAACAAAATACAAATGTTTAATTTCTGAATAAGGAAATTTGCATATACCTCAAACCAACCATCAGATCATATTTGATGTTTTCAGATAATAGAAATACTGAACTCTTTAATAAAAATGATCTAGGCATTTTCATAACCACAAAAGGACACACGCCTGGAAAGGACTGTATTCGAGAAAGGTGCTCCTAAGTGCTTTTTGCTTTAGTATTAATCAAAGAAGTACTCACAGTGTCTTGGTGTGCCTACCTGGCTTAAATCCTGGGCTGACTTCTCTAGGGGAAGTCAAAGAAATATGAGCAATTTCTGACACACAGTAGGAAACCATGGGATTCAAACCGCCAGGAGCTTACCTAGGGATGCAAAATTTAAATGAATGAAGCAATTATAGAGCTGGAGAAAAAGTATGTAATTAACCTTAGTTCTTCTTCTCAGTTTGAGTTATTACCCAAATGGTTAGTTGGATTGAGCTAATGCTACTTTTGGACAGAAATGTTGAATGTATCAATCCTATAGCATGATTAAAAAACTGATTTATTATTTTTTTTCTTAAAGGCATCACAGATCATTTTTTAATGAGTTTTTAAAAAGAAAGTGCATGGAATTTGCCAACCTCACTACCTTTTAATGAACTAACCAGCATGAAGTTTATTAATTCAGAGAAAAAAAGTCAAATCAATTATCAGTTGCTTTATATACAAGACATATTTATGTCTGCCATATAGATTGATAAATAATAGACCATATTTATATATGGGGACAGAGAAAAAGACAGGGAAGGAGGAAAAGAGAATCTTGCTCTCTCTGCCTATATATATATAGGATACATGGATATATCCATGGATATATATATATATATCCTTGGATAGAGAGTGATGTCTTATTTATCTTTGTAGCCTAGGTATAATATATGACATATTTGATTACTTGAATTAAATTGAATTTCTTTGACCATCCTTATTTTTCACCCATTCCATTGAGTTTTGCTTCAGTCCCATAGGTGCCTAGCAAGGAACCCTTTGTGTTTCCTACCCTATGCAGGAAAATAGAGGTTAGGAGAGGACAAAGGATCTGTCCCCAAAAAGCACATGGTCTCATTGATGCAACTTTGGCAAATAGGGACCAGTCAGAGAAACTTGGAAAATGGTAAAGAGGAAAACTGTGAAGAGGAGAATATCTGCCATTAAGAGACAAGGGCTCTAGTCCTAACTTGGCCACCAAGTAGCTAGTATTTACCAGCTAGTATTCTCTAGACCTCACTTGCCATCTCTGGAGAACAGGTCTGAGCAATTCACTGAGCCTCTAAATTGGGCAAGTCTTTTTGAGTCATATCTGGTTCACATCTATATTAAGCTAGCAGTAATAGCTATACTGGGCAAGATGCTTAACTGCAAGCAACAGAAATCAATACATGATGATTCACGTTAAAAAAAAAAGAAAACGAAATTTAGGTAAAGACTATTGGGCACTTTATAGACTTATCAAAAGGACCTGGATGAGAAAAAGGGTAAAGAAAGAAAACGCCATGACACATGAACTATAGCTCAAATGATGCCCCAGAATCTGCTGTTACCACTGATCTCAGGATTCTACCACATAGCTTTCAATGAATGTGGACAGTGCTGCCTATTCTGAGGGTGCTGTGAGGCCACCGCTGTCTTATTGCCCAAAGAACTTTTCCCCTAGCCCAGATTCCTGGGAGAAGGAACCAGAGAGGTCAGCCTTGGGCCACAAGCCACAACTCATGTGTAATTTAAGATAGAGAAGTTATTGAAAGGGAAGTATACACTTCCTTCCCCAGCTAACCCCAAACTTAAAAACAGGGGGATCCTCAAGGCACCTGGGTGGCTCAGGCAGTTACATGTCCAACTCTTGGTTTCAGCTCAGGTCACAGTTTTGTATGTTTGAACCCAGAGGCTCTTTGCTGGCAGTGTGGAGGCTCCTTGGGATTTTCTCTTTGTCTCTCTCTCTCTGCTCCTTCCCTACTTGCGCTATCTCTGTCTCTCTCTCAAAATCAATAAATAAACTAAAAAAAAAAAAAAAAAAGAAAGGATTCTCCAAACACAAAAGAGAATTCATATGTTGAATAAACAAAAATTGAGCTTTATTCAAACATGAGGAACCCTTTTTAGAATTTCATATTTATGGGGGCTGCTGGGTGACTCAGTCTGTTAAGTGCCAACTTTGATTCAGATCATAATCTTGCAGTTCATGAGTTTAAGCCCAGCATCAGGCTCTGCGCTGGCCTTGTGGAGCCTGCTTGGGATTCTTTCTCTCTCTCACCTCTCTCTCCCTCTGCTCCTCTCCTACTTGAGTGCTCTCTCTCTCTCTCTCAAAATGAATAAATAAACTTAAAAAATTTTAAAGAACTTCACACTTAGAAACAGAAGGGATGTCATCCAGATATGGTGAAGTATTTGAGCCAAACTTAAGTGAATATTGAGTACAAAAAGCATATTTTCAACACACTCCAGTGTGATCCTTCCTTTGCTCCTTCAGAACACTGTGTTCATAATTTTCTCATGAATACATAACACATTTCAATGTGGTTAATGATGAGGTTGCCCTCCCCTAACTGGACTATGCTTTGATATGTGCCTTAGTTTTTCTTTGTATTCTTGGCACAGTTTATGGAGGAAATAAATATTTTGTTTTGTGTGGTTTTGTTTGTGGGGGTTCATAGAAAATAAAAACACATTTGAAGAACATATGGTGGTCAAAATTTAATATTGCTAATCTGTAAAGAATTCAAGAAATCAATAAGAATATTACTAGTGCTTTAATAGATACTATAGTAAAGAACTCACAGACAATTCAACAAAAAGAAAATGTAGCTAGATAACAAAAAATGTGAAAATGCCAATAATCCCAGATATAGAAATCTACATGAAATACTATTTTTATTTATCTAATTTGCAAGGATTTTTCCAAATGATACTATAATATGTAGCATATATAAACCTGAGTTGGTATTGTGTTGCCAAGGATTCAGCAAAATGGGCAGGTTCACATATTTATAGACGGGTATAAATTCATAACATTTAAAACAATTTAAGATATGAGTCATGAGTCTTAAAATGTTGATACCCACAGACTCAGCAGTAACTTTACCAATTATCTACCCAAAAGAAACTGTAGGGAAGAAAAGAAACATAAAAATGTTCACTGGAGCACCATTTGTTAGAGTAAAACATTAGGGTATAAACATAAATTCCTAAAAGTTTAAAAAATGGTCAGGTATATGAGGAAATATTTACTTAAAAGTGTATTATGCCACCATTGGAAATGATGTTTATGAAATATTCATACTGACAGGGGAAAACGTTGCCGAATGTGTCTTGTGCAGACAGGCATTGTAACTGATCACACTCCCTTGTAATTGTTTCCTTACATGTCTGGTCTCCTATGAAATCATAATCTCTTCAAAGTCTAGTATCTTGTCTTATTTATCTTTTTATCACTGGTCTAGCACCCTGTTAATCTAATTTCAGCTCGATGTATACTTGAAGGATGAAATGACTGATTGAATAAGTTGGCAAATAAATATGTGTGTGTCTTTAGAAAGTCATGTCCCTGAATGGTATCTATGTCTGTTATTTTATGTATTTTGTGACAAGAACGGCACAACAGAAAATCATTAATCAATATCATGCAAAACCCTTGCTCTAAAATCCCTTTTGAAATTCAACACTTCATCTGGGCAAAAAGCGTTTTACTTTGCCTTTTATTTTGTTTAGCAGGTATAAAGCTAAATACAATGGGTTCCTGATAAAACACAACACTGACTAGATTTTCTTTTCTTTAAATTTTTAATGTTTTATTTATTTGTGAGAGAGAGAGAGAGCGAGCGCGAGCAGGGGAGGGTCAGAGAGAGAGGGAGACACAGAATCTGAAACAGGCTCCAGGCTCTGAGCTGTCAGCACAGAGCACGATGCGGGGCTCGAACCCACAACCTGTGAGATCATGACCTGAGCCGAAGTCGGACGTTTAACCGACTGAGCCACCCAGGAGCCCCAACTGACTGCATTTTCAAGGCCTCTATAATATACACTAACAGATAATTTCCAAAGTCCTTGAATAAAACGATTAAAGGTACACGCGCACGCACTCCACGAATGCACGCACTCACAGGTCCTGTCAGGCTAGCAGCCCCTGGCTCAGTCCTATCGGGCCCAAAATCATTGCCCGCAGAGGACACCAGACAGCGAAGAATCCGCCATGCTAATAACTGGGCATTGACCATCTCATGACTTGCAAATTTAAAGGCATGCTGATGGCACCCGCCAGAATTACATTTAGGTGTGTTGTCCTCGCTGTGCAATCTTCAGAGCAGGCAGAGTATAATAGTCCCACCAACTAGGTCAATTGTCAGACATTAGCATGTGCCTCTAAGACTGCCTAGTGATTGGGCCACATGTGCCTGGATCAGGGAATTTTCATTGAAAAATTAATTTTCCTCAGACTCTCAAAAATAACTAAAATACTCTGACCCCCTAGGTAGCACTGGGATTTACCCGCATAGCATATCAATTATTCATTAAATGTTTTATGCAGAAAGAGTGTGTTCCAAGGTTATTTATAGACATAAGAAAATTTCATAGAGGGAAAAACATAAAGCAATGTCACATTCTATCGCAGGGTTCTTATGTCGGATACATGGGCCCTGAAAGGTGACTCATAATGTATATTTTTCACCTGAGTTAACAAACTAACTGGAAGCAGGGGTGGGGGCGACTCAGGGCTGAAAAACTGAGCCCTGCACATTAAAGCACAGGCTTCACAGCGAGACAGACATCAAAGTTCAGCTGGTTGCATTGTGCTTACTTAGGCTGGGTGTCCTATGTTACTTAGCCATTCTTGCTGTGGTTTTCTCACCTCTAAATGGGAATAATAATAACACCTCATAGGTATATTTTGGGAAAAAATGAGCCCACAGAGCACTTGATAGAGTTCATGGCTCACAGCAAACACGAACTAATACTATGTAGCTGGCTAAAATTTCAAGAGTTCATGGGACTCGGTTGATTAAATCAATAGCACCTGACAGTAATGAAAGCCTTCCCAGTCTGAAAAGTAACATCTCAGTAAGAGATCAGGCACTTTTGCTCATTGCAAATAAACAACAGGTTAAAGTTAAGAATAGTAAAGTCTAAGAATCTCAGGACTATTCGTGAAATGTTACCAAGCATAGAAACATCTTGATATAAGTAAGAGAGCAATTTCCTCCCAGTAGCCTCACCCAGGTCTGCTTACATGCTTGGGATGGGAGGAAGGGAAGGGCAGTGGTTCAGTACAGAAATTCAAGAGATCCTGCTGCTTTCATGGTTTGTAGCCACTTGACCATGTTTCCAGCAAAGGTTATGCTCAAGAAGAAAGAAGAAACAGTAACTATCTATAGGATGCCTTTAAGAGATGAAAATATGATTCTGGGGCGCCTGGGTGGCTCAGTCGGTTAAGCTTCCAACTTTGGCTCAGGTTACGATCTCACGGTTGGTGGGTTTGAGCCTGGCGTCAGGCTCTGTGCTGACAGCTCAGGGCCTGGAGCCTGCTTCAGATGCTGTGTCTCCCTCTCCCTCTGCCCCTACCCTGCTTGCTCTTGATCTCTCTCTCTCTCAAAAATAAATAAACATTAAAAAAAATTTTTAAAGAGACAGAAATGAGAATAAGATCCTAAATAGCATGATCCATCAGGGAAATGGCAAATGCTTTCTGTACTTATTTTACCTAGAATCCTCTGGCTAACTAAATATTCTAACTAGAATTGCAAATATCACAGTAATGAATCTCAGGAAACAATTTTTGTAAAAAACATCACTTACATGTTTTGCCAATGAACGACATCACAAAAGTTTTTAGTGACTTTACAAGTGACTAAACAAGCCTTCCTGACGTGCAGATCCAGTTTCTTTCCACATAACATTTTAGGGGATCCTAAGAGGCTGAGTTGCTTAAGCATTCGATTCTTGATTTTGGCTCAGGTCATGATCTCATGGTTCATGAGTTTGAGCCCCATGTCAGGCTCTGCACTGAGAGCATGGAACCTGCTTGGGACTTTGTCTCCCTCTCTCTGACCTCCCTTGCTTGCTCTCAATCTCTCCTTCAAAATAAATAAAAATATACTTTAAAAAAATCATAGCATTTTAAAAGGTATTGTAGTTGCAAATATTGCTTTCTTTTTTTCTTAATGTTTATTTTTAAGAGAGAGCACAAGCAGCAGAGGGGCAGAGACAGAGGGGGACAGAGGATCCAAGTCACACTCTCTGCGCTGAGAGCAAAGAATCCAGTGTAGAGCTCAAACTCACAAACGTGAGATGACCCAAAGTTGGACGCTTAAGCGACTGAGCCACCGAGGTGCCCCTGCATATAGTACTTTCTTCAAAAACTTTGGTACTCGCTTTTTTTCTTTATCCAATAGGGTTGTGTTTTGTCTTTGTTTTTTTAAGACACATGGAAGGGAGAGATTGAGTACATTAATATTTAATACGGCTGCACTTTATCATCTGCCTTGCTAAAAATTACTAGGATCTATGCCACAAGAAAGTGAAAATTTTATTAACATTTATTTGAAACCTATACATAAGTGGATGGAAGAGACCCTATAGAATAGGGATTAACAATTTCTTCACCCTGTACTTTAGTTTCCTCTTCTGTAAAATAAAAGTAAAGTTATATATATTTTTACTCCAGAGGCTATTCTGGGCCCTATAAATAAATTATGTTATTAACATAACTAACTTATCAGGAAAGTAATGTATCATCCCATTTTACGGATGAGTCAACTGGGATGCAAAAAGGTTAAGTTATGCCTAGTAACTGGCAGCATAAGAATTCAAATCCAGGATTCTTAAACTTGCATTCATAGTCATAATACTATTTTAGAGGATTCAAGGAAGAAATCATTAAGAGACAATGGGATATGTATAGGTACCCAAACATTTCCTGAAGATCAAAAAATTTTAAAACATCTTTCAAATTAGACATTTAAAATTCCTACCTTCTCTAATCTAAGAAAAACTCCCAATAGAAATCAACATTGTATTTTATAACTCTGTGATATTCTCTTGGGGTTTCAAAGAATCTGAGATGGAAATGAGTACTGACATAAGGATTTGTGACCAGATCAATGTGTAATTATGTTTTGGGTATAAAATTCTCCTGGGGAAAAGTGCATTTAAATCCTCCTAAGAGACTCGGCTCAAGCGTATGGAAGATTGGTGATAAGTCACATTAGTAAGAGAAAAGAATCAACAATGAGATGCAGCATGCTATAGAAGCATCTTTCTGAAGACTGCCCTGAGCCTCAGCAATAGGACAGGAAGCCTCTGATCCGGAAGAAAACCAGATCATCTTTCTCCTTTGCTGGTTATTGAACCAGTTGAACATTAAGTAGCATTAATGTCTCTGAAGAATGTTTATGTATTTTTTTGTTCAAGAGTAGATGGTACATTGAAAATTATCTTTTCAACTACATCTCTTCAGTCTCTATCTTCCACTTGAGAGGACAGCTGTTTAAAACTATAAATAAGGATAGGTTTCATTTTCAATTAGAAGTGTAAAACAACATGAGAATTGAAAGAAGATGGATGGTGGTGGTGGTGGTGGTGATGATGATGATGATGATGATGAAGAAAAAGAAGAGATGACAGCTGACTCAGGAGCCCCCACTACACAGCACTCCTTCCAGCTCACCATTCGCTGTAATCGTCTACAGTGTAAATGGTGCCCTTTAGAATTCAGCTTGCAATATCATGGCCCTAGTGGCAGTTACTGTTCTAATCACTTTTCATATGTTACCTTATTTAATCCTCAAATAACTATAAACAAGTGATTACTGTGCACAAAGTTTAAAAAGTCTTAGTCCTACAGTAACCAGCGGCACCATAAGTCAAAGCAAGGTTTTCTGGTTCTAGGACCTATTTACATCTTCCCCAATCTCCTACCTCTCTAAGAAGAAAATGAGGAAAGCATGATCAAAATATTAATGACCAGATTTAATGGAGTGCAAGATGGACTAAGTGTCCTCAGTCTATCTTCCAACTGATTACAATTAAAACCTCCAGACAAAATTCAAAAATTAACTATCTGATGCATGGAATTGTTGAATCACTATATTGTATACCTGAAACAAATACAACACTGTATGTTAACTAACTGGAATTAAAATAAAAACTGTGAGCTGAAGACAGTGCAGAGAAGCC
>NW_027532617.1:2412240-2454136 GCF_008692635.1 Crocuta crocuta | reverse complement strand
TAGGTCTCGTGTTCTAAAGAGTATGAAAGAGGGGCCTCTGGGTTGCTCAGTCAGTGAAATGGCTGAATTCAGCTCAGATCATTATTTCACAGTTCGTGGGTTCAAGCTCCACACTGGGCTCTGTGCTGACAGATCAGAACCTGGAACCTGCTTGCGATTCTGTGTCTCCCTCTCTGTGCTCCTCCCCCTTCCCTCTCTCAAAAATAAATAAAAAAACATTTAAAAAATAAAGGAAAATAAAGAATGTGAATGAAATCTGTTATTTTTATCCCTTTCTTCTCTTGCCACTTCTTCCTCAGGACTACCACAGTCACGACAATCTGTATGACAGAGCAGGAGGCTAGCACTAGAGGAAAACTGTACTTTTCTGACCAGCAAAACTGGGAAAAGAGATGCCATGCATGCTGGTAGGTGGGAGGTAGATTCTGGAAAGGAGAAAGTTGGAAAGCAGATCGCTTTATTCTGTGCATAAACTAACACAAGTCCCAGGCTCTCATCCTAGAACGGGGTGTGCATGGAATTAACACAAAGAAACACAGCAAAGACTGTGACAATTAGAAATCTATATAAACCAACACCCAATTTCCAAACTTAGACCTGAGGAGCACACACTGAGGCTGCACACCTGAAACATCGCAAAAAAGGATTTGGGGGTGCCTGGGTAGCTCAGTTGGCTGAGAAGCCAACTTTGACTCAGGTCATGATCTCACGACTCCTGAGTTCAATCCCTGCATCGGGCTCTGTGCTGATAGCATGGAGCCTGGAGCCTGCTTCAGATTCTGCATCTCCCTCTCTCTCTGTATCCCCCCTCTAAAATATAAATAGACATTTAAAAAAAGGATATGAAAACTAAACTAATGTTGAATTAGATAGAATTTGTTCTTTGAATCTAACTTTAATGACTGAAAAACAGAAGACATTTTTTCAGAGGATTTTAATAGGGCTCAGAACTTAACAGGCAATATTCAAAATGTCTACAATACAATTCAGAATCAGTCTGATTTAAAAATTAATAAGAAAAAATATTTATATATAATGAAAACACAGCCTCAGGAACCTGTGAGAAATATCAAAAGGCCTAATAGTCATATCACTGCAGCTCCCCTAAAAAGAAGAGATTGATACAAATGAAATATATGTGTATTTCCATTAATAATGGCTGAAAAATTTCCAAATTTGGGGAAAGATATAAATGCATAGGTTTATAAAGGCCAGTAAATGCCAAACAAGACAGACTCAAAGAAAACATGATAAAATACATCCTAATTAAGCCATTGAAAATTAAGGATTTTTTTCTATATACATATGCACATATAGAAATAATACATTACATTATAGGAGCAATGATTTAAATGTCTTTGGGTGTCTCATCAGAAACCAAGGAGGCCAGACAATAGTGGAACAATACCTTTACAGTGCAAAAATGAAAAGATCTGTCAATCTAAAACTCTAAATATTCTAAAAAATATTTTTTATGGAATAAAGACACAAAATCCAAATGAAGGAAAATTAAGAGAATGTGTTGCTGTAAAACTTATTCCAAATGAGGGGCACCTGGGTTGCTCAGTCGGTTAAGCGTCCAACTTCGGCTCAGGTCATGATCACATGGTTCGTGGGTTCGAGCCTTACATCGGGCTCTGTGCTGACAGCTAGCTCAGAGCCTGGAGCCTGTTTCAGATTCTGTATCTCCCTCTCTCTCTGACCCTCCCCTGCTCACACTGTTTCTGTCTCTCTCTCTCTCTCTCTCTCTCTCAGAAATAAATAAAATATTAAAAAAATTAAAAAACAAAAACAAAAACAACTTATTCCAAATGAAATCCTAAAAGGAGTTCTTAGGCAAAAAGGAAATGATACCAAAGGGAAACTTCAAATTCCAAGAATAAAGAACAAAAGGAAATGGTAAAGATGTGGCCAGTGTGGTGATTTGATTCTTTTCTGATTCCTTTAAAATATGAATGACTATTGAAAGTATTATTTTGCTATATTTTGTCTGGTAGTAGTCCAAATAACACAGATGTATTACTTATGACAATTACAACATGAAACAAGGAAATTAAAGGAATATATTATGAGGCTTCTATATTTTTTTGAGGTGATAAAATATTAAATCTAGGTAGACAGTGTAAAGTAAGTTATGCATATTTTAGTCCTTAGGATAACTTATACAAAATAATACCAGGAGATATAGTCAAAAATTCAATCAAGAAGTTGGAAAAAATATTAAAATATTAAAATAACCCCAAAGAAGGTAGGAAAAGGGGAGACAGAGAAATAAAACCATAGGAACAAAAAGAAAGAAATGAAATAATTGACAAAAATCCAGTCATATTGGTCATTTATTGCTTTAAATATGCTGATACAAATAGCAAAGCAATGGAACAAGATGCCATGCAAATACTAATCCAAATTAACCTGTAGTAGCTAGATTAATATCAGACAAACTAGATTCTTAACAGGGAAAATTGCCAGAGACATTGCCTAATGATTTTTAAAAGGTCTGTTTCTTTAGGAAGAAATAAAATTCAAAACACATATGCAATGGATAAACAAGATATGGAATGGACTATTACACAGCCATAAAAAAAGAATGAAATTTTACCATTTGCAACAACAGGGGTGAAGCTAGAGAGAATAAAGCTAAGTGAAGTAAGTCTGTCAGCAAAAGACAAATACTATATGATTTCACTCATATGTGGAATTTTAAGAAAGAAAACAAAGAGACAAACCAAAAATCAGACTATTAACTACAGAGAACAAACTGACAGTTACAAGGGGAGGTGAGTGAGGGTGGGTGAAATAGGTGATGGGGATTACAAGTACATGAGCATTGAGTATAGAATTGTTGAGTCACTATATTGCACACCTGAAACTAATATAACACTGTATGTTAACTGTATTGGAATTTAAAAAACAAAAACAAAAGCTGAACTTCTAAATATATGGAACAGAATTGTCAATAGCAGGGAAAGGAGAAATAGACTAAGTTGTTTGTTGTGTGGAAGACACCATTAAGAATAGAAAGACAAGGCATAGACTGGGTGAAAATATTTGCAAATAGCATATCTGACAAAGTATTAGCATCCAAAATATAAAGAATTCTGTAAACTTAACAGTAAAAAACAAACAACTCAATGTAAAAAAGCAGTTAAAGATCTGAACAGAAATTTCACCAAAGAGGCTATCTAAATGGTCTGGGAAGCTGTATAGTGTTTCCTCCAAAGATGTCTATATCCTCATTCCTGGAATCTGTTAATATATTACCTTATTTATGGTAAAAGGGACTTGGAAAATGTGATTAGATGAAAGATCTTGAAATGAGGAGATTATTTTGGGTCACTATGGTCTGATAAGAGGAAAGATTAGTGAGAGATCGAAGATATAAGTCTGAAAGGCCATCAAGGAGAGATTTAAATTGCTGGCTTTGAAGGTAGAGGAAGAGGTCACAAGCCAAGGAATGCAAGCAGGCTACAGAAACTGGAAAAGGCAAGGACATGGATCGTCCTATAAATTTCCAGAAGGAACACAGATCTGCCAACACCTAGATTTTCATCCAGTGAAACTGATTTCAAACTTCTAACCTCCAGAACTCTGAGATAATAAATTTGTGTTGTTTTATAAGCCACTTACAGTATGGTAGTTTGTTATAACAACAATATATAGCAGATATATTATATAATACAAATGGCATGTACTTATATGAAAAAAATCATCAATATCATTTTCATCTGGGGTATGTAAATAAAAATCACAATGAAATACCATTACATAGGTACCAGAATGTAAAAAATAAAGCAACAACTAACAATACTAAGTGCTGATGAAGAAATTGAGCAACTAGAAGAATCATATATTGCTGATAGGACAGCAATATGGTACAGCCACTCTGGAAAACAGTTTTGCAGTTTCTCCTAAAATAAAACTTATACCCACCATATGACCCAGCATTTCCATGCTGAGGTATTTACCCAAGAGAATTGACAACTTATGTTCACACAAAAACTGAAAGCAAATGTTTATGGTATTTTTATTCATCATCTGTAGAGCATCTTATAATTGCCAGAAACTGGAAACAACCAAAATGTTTCTCAACTGGTAACTAGATGAGAAAAAGAAAAGTCATAATATATCCAGAAGTAGAACACTTCTCGGCAATAAAAAGATTGGATTAATTATTGGTACGTGCAATGGTATGGATGAATTTCACTTGCATTATGCTACAAGGAAAGAAGCCAGACTCAAAAGGTGATTCCATATAAGTACAACATTCTGGAAAAAGCAAAACTAAAAGGTCAGAGACCAGATCAGTGGTTTCCAGGGGGTTGAGGCTGGGGGATGTTCTGATTACAAAGGAACAGCAAGAGAGAAGGTTGGAGAGTGAAGACACTGGTCTTCATCTTGATCCTGGTGATAGTTACAGGACTGTTTTCACTTTTCAATATTCATAGAATTTTACTGTACATAATTCATAAACTTTTTTTGATAGTAGGAACCAGCTTGCTATTTTCTTTTTGCTTTGTGGTTGTTGTTTTCTATTTTGAGAGCAAGAGGGTGCAAATGAGTGAAGAACAAAGAGAGAAAGGAAGAAAGAGAGAATCTCACAAGGGACAGAGAGAGAGAGAGAGAGAGGGAGAGAGAGAAGTTGGGCTCACCCAAAGTGGAGCTCAAGCTCCCCAGAAGTGGGGCTTGAACTCATGAACCATGAAATCATGACCTGAGCAGGTGTCAGATGCTTAGCCACCTGAGCCACCCAGGTGCCCCAACTTTATATTTTCAACCCAAGTGTGCTCTGATTGCCTCACTGCTCTTCACCATGATTTTAACAAGTCTCTTTATTTTTCTGGTCAAAAATATTTTCTCTAGACTGTGGGTTTGTAATTTACCTCATCATCTCAGAAGTATCATTTAAAAATGTATCATCAGGTAAGCATTGTTTTTTGATATTAGGGTTTAAGGTATATTCACTTTATTGTGTAACCCTGTTTGTTTGTCTAACTCAGATCTAAGCAGTACCAGCTTATGTCCCATCTTTCCCTCTTTGCTTTATTTTTTTTTAATTATTTTTAGCGTTTATTAACTTTTGAGAGACAGAGCATAAGCAGGGGTGGAGCAGAGAGATAGGGAGACACAGGTTCCGAAGCAGGCTCCAGGCTCTGAGCTGTCACAGAGCCTGACGCGGGACTCAAACTCACAAACTGTGAGATCAAGACCCGAGCAGAAGTTGCTTAAACAACTGAGCCACCCAAGTGCCCCATTCCCTCTTTGCTTTAACTCACTCTTGTAGCAAATCTCACTATAGCTCCCACTGTACTAAGAGTCCATATCCCTAAAAGCAAAGAGCTACTTGAATTTTACTGAAAAGATCTCATAAGGGAAAGATGGAGACATTTGGCTTAAAATGTCTTACATATTCATAACATTTGTGCCCTCTCCCAAATTTCCTTGAACTCAAACTTCAATCATTTCTTCTTTATCTATTCCTATTATCACTCCCCCTTCCACACACCAAACAGGTGTAAACCAGCCTTTTGAACTGTAGAACTTTTCCCCCAGAGTTTCTTAATCACTCGCGTGTTCTCAGCCAATGAAGTTTGAGACTTCCCTATTACAGCACTTGTGTGTAGATGTGTGTGAGAAATTCCAAGAGAAATTCCAAGAAATTGCTAGGAAAACCCAGCAATCAGACTGGAGTATTTGAGTCACGGGAACAGGAACGATTAAAGGCAGCAACTAATAATTATTTTAGGAACAGTATTGAATCAACAAAATTTCACACACAAAACCAATATAGAATTTAATCCAGAGAGCCTACAAAAGTGTTAAATTGTACAGTACAAGTTAAGTGATGAGAGATTCCAAAGAATTAGGGCATTTTTTCTCTTTCTTTCTTTCTTTCTTTCTTTCTTTCTTTCTTTCTTTCTTTCTTTCTTTCTTTTCTTTTCTTTTCTTTTTTCTTTTCTTTTTCTTTTTTTTTTTTTTTTACCACTACGTTAATCAATCTATTGACTGATTAAATGTCTACTGGGTGTCCAGCATGGTCTTGTATTATGAATAATCACTACCACTCCCCAACTCCAACCCCTTCCCACACACACATCAGTATATCAGTGCATGAATCAGACACATAATAATACAAAAGAAATGATCAAATCACTACTAGTTTGTGACAGAACAATAGAACTTTCCATCACTAGTTGGCCAAGAACCAATTTTCCTTTGGAAAAAAATGAAATCATTTGCTTCCAGATGGAACAGAGATGTGCTCCCAAAAGTTGGCTCTCTCCCTTTATATTGCCACTGTCTTGAAAATAACAACATACATAACTCATACTACAGATTAGAAGGTACAACAATTTCCATTCACTCCAAATAACAAATATCAGAGTATGATGCTTTCAGACTGAGATTGAGGAAATATTTGTTATAATGAAAAGGGTGGGGAAAAACCTTGAAACCCAATAGTTAGCAAATTAGCCCAAAATAATATCCATCTCCAGTTTGCATTGAAATTAATGTGATATAATAGTTTAAGCCATTTATTCAGAATTTTTAATTGAGCATCAATGTACAATGTATCATGTAGCAGGTAAGTTAATGGAGGATATAATTTGGCACCTACCATTATTAGAATAAGATAGGGATAAACTACTGCCTGTTTTTATAAAGTATATTGGAATACAGCCGCACTCATTTGTTTATGTATTGTCTATAACTGCTTTTGTTTCCCAATGGCAGAACTGAGTCATTCTAACAGAGACCATATGCTCACAAAGCCAAAAATATATTCCATCTAGCTCTTCAAAGAAAATGTTGCTGAGTTCTGAAACTTAAAAATTCCAGTGTATGTTTTCTAGGTGCTTGTTTAGAATATATCTTAGAAGTCAAGCAGAAAGGACTCAGTGAAGGATGGGATGAAGAAACTGAAGGGAAAAGTAAAACTGAGGATGATTTCTTTTTTTTTTTTAACCTAACCCATTGGATGAAGCATGGTTCCATTTACTTAGAGAAATGTTTCAGGAAAGATAAAACTGGGGGGAAGGGCCAGAGTGGGACTATCATCTGTTCAACAGCAGTACTCCATTTATGGGCCCCTGAAATGTTTCTTTGTGTATTTTACTTTTTTTTTTTTCTTTGTGACAGAGGGATAGACAGAGACAGAGTGTGAGCAGGCAAGGGGTAGAGAGAGAGGGAGACACAGAATCTGAAGCAGGCTCCTGGCTCTGAGCTGTCAGCACAGAGCCTGACGCGGGGATCAAACTCACAAACCGTGAGATCATGACATGAGCCAAAGTCAGACACTTAACCAACTGAGCCACCCAGGCGTCCCTATGTATTTTACCTTTGATGTGTCTCCAACCAAATAGTTGCATACACTATGGCCATGTAAACAATGTAGTCCCCAAGAGTCCTCTGGGGGAGCTAGACTACCTGGGTTTGAAACCTACCTTTAGCAGTAGGAGCTACCAGATATAGGGCAAGTCTCTCAACTTCCTTTTGCCTCAGTTTCCTCATCAATAAACAGTAAAATAGCAATCATACCTGACTCAAAGTGTTGCTGTGAGCTTACAATAAATTAATATTTGTAAAACAGTAAGAGGAGAAAAGCATTTAATGTAAGTGTTTCATAGGAAAGTAAAATGGAGCATGACAACCTTAAAAATAAACCAGCCGGTTATTTTACAAGCAACACGACCTTATTCGGAAATAACTGAGGAATTGCAGTTCCAGACAAGCAAACTTTGGCAAAACGCAGGCAAGTCCAAAGAGATAAAGGGAAGGTCAGCTTTCCTTGGGTGTTAGGAGGAAATTGGGAGTTGTTTGGAACGAAAGGTCAGAGGAGAGAAACAGGACTTGGAGATTGTAACAGCTTCTCATTGGCTGCAGGTGGTGGTGACTGTCCTGTTGCCGGGGCAGAGAGTAATCTTCCTTCTTTGTCTTAAAAGCAGGAGATGAAGTTCCTATGTGGAAAGTGTCCTCCCTTAACAAGAGAAGTCATCTTCCTGCTGGTTTTGCAGACACTAATGCATGGCTCCTGTGTGAGAGCTCCCCCAACAGGGCTTCCCGACACCATTTATTATTTTTTTTTAAGTTTGTATTTAAATTCCAGTTAGTTAGCATACAGTGTAATATTAGTTCCTCGTGTACAATTTACTGATTTAACATTTCCATACAACACTTATTTCACCCATCGCCCCACTCACTTCCCAATGGTAACCATCAGTTTGTTCTCTATAGCTAAAAGTCTGTTTCTTGGTTTCTCTCTCTCTTTGTTCCCTCCTATTTTATGAAGATTGCTTTACTCATTTTCACAGGCAATGTGCAGGTTATTCCTTTAATGCCAAAGAAATGTTTTCATCCATAAAAGTAAAACATACTCTGCACGGAGGAGCAGGGTGGAAAAACGGGGTTAGTTTTAAGTGTCCTGGCTAAGCATAGGTTGGAGATCAGTCCCTAGTATTCTGAAAAGGTATCCAGGCTGCTGCCACCAGAGCGGCCACTAACAGGCACAGCCATGAACCTGTGCTCTGCCACTGATAGTTAAGATGAGCAAGATTCCTGTGTCTATCATGAAATTGTTATTTATTAACAAATTATTTTTATAGCTGCCATTTAATTTGTTTCTGCTAAGAACTAGCCCCCAGTGTCCATTCCTGGTGATTTTCCCAACTACCTACCAAAGGTACCCACTGTTCTGAATTTTATGATAATCAACCCATTGTTCCTCATTGTAGTTTCATCTCCAAATCATGCATACCTAAAGAGAATAGTTTAGTTTGTTTTCCAAACTATATAAATGGAATTATGTCCCATGTATTCTTTTGAGTCTTGCTTTTTTGATCCCCTTTATATTTGTTAGAATCACCCAGGTTGTAAGAGTAATTCTGTTCATTCATTTTCTTCACTCCATGATACTCCATTATATACGTATGTAGCGATGTGTTTATTCTAAAATAGTACTTTTAATTTTTTTCCACTAAATAGTCCTTCTGCAACAGCATTGTTCATGTTTTTCCATGAATATATATACACACTTCTGTGGATATAGTCATTCAGAAATGAGATTACCTTGTCATAGGCTGTACCTATTTTTTTTTTTTACAAATAGTTTATTGTCAAATTAGTTTCCACATAACACTCAGTGCTCATCCCCACAAGTGTCCTCCTCCATGCCCATCCCCCCTCCCCCCCACATCCATCAGTCCTCAGTTTTTGTCAGCATTCAAGAGTCTCTCATGGTTTGCCTCTCTCCCTTTCCCCCACCATTTCCGCCCTTCTTCTCCCCCTTGTTCCTCCGTCAAGTTCCTCCTAATCCTCCTATACGTGCAAACATAGGATATTTGTCCTTCTCTGCCTGACTTATTTCGCTCAGCATCACACCCTCAAGGTCCATCCATGTTGCTACACATGGCGGTTGTACCTATCTTTAATGTATTAGATAACGCTACACTGCTTTCCAGAGTGAATGTTCCACCAGCAGTATCTGATGGTTCATTTTGCCCCATATACTAATCAATACTAATCAGTATCTTTCACCTTTATAATTATAGACATTTTGATGGTTGCACAGTCATATTTACTTGTGGTATAATCTGAATGTCCACAGGCTTTCTAGAAATCATGGCAGATACAGAAAGGAATTGAATAAGGGAGAGATGTGTTTTTTTGGAGCTAAATTCATGAAGCAACACATATGGCAGAGAGCTAACAGACAGAGACCGGCTGAGACTAGCAGAGTGAATATTTGATGGGGCAAGGACTTGAGAAGTGAGAAGTGTGAATGAGAGAGAGCAAAAGTGTTAGCCTGGAGCAAGAACATATCTTGCACCAACCTAGGAGTGATGGAGAGTAGAGACAGGTGCAAAGGCAGGGGTGGAAGTCAGGACATGGTGAGACAGTGTGCAATTGTGAGACTTTCTACTTGAGTTTCCCATTCAACCTCTAAGAAAGAGGAAGCTGTCTGCTGTGAGTCAGTGTGAAGGTGGATGAACGAGATGGTGAGAAACACCACTGTGGGGAAGGCACCTGGGTGGCTCAGTCAGTTAAGCATCTGACTCTTGATTTTGGCACAGTTCATAATCTCTCGATTCCTGAGATCAAGCCCCACCTTGGGCTCTGTACTGACAGCAAGGAGCATATTTGGGATTCACTCTCCCTCTCTCTCTCTGCGCCTCCCTTTGCTTGCACGCACACTCTCTCTCTCAAATAAATGAATTAAAAAAGAAAAAAGAAACATTACTGTGGGGAAATGGGGAGAAGGAGCGAAGTACCTTTTTATACGCAGCACATAATACTTTAAATACATCTAGAATAGCCTTATCGTATAGATCTTAAGTTGCTAAGTTGTCTGTCTCTCCCACTGTTCTGTGAACTCCCTTAAGGTGGGGACCATAATATGGTTCCTTTTGTAGCCCCAGGGTCTATTATAATTTCTGCTGTCTAGTAGTTACCTAATACATTTTTGTTACAAAGATCTGATGAAAAAGAGAAAATTCTATATTAAGCTGCTCTGTAATTACCCTTTAGAAATGTCAGGGCATTTCTCAAAACGGGATAGGGAAATACCAACAAGAATTTATTTGCTTAAGGTATGAAAGAACTTCCTGGGGTTGCAGAATCATCTAGGCACTCAGAAGTGGGAGCTGAACTAAGATAAAAAAAAAAAAGAATATGGTTCTGCAAGTTGCCATCAGAGGTTGAGCAAAGGACAGCTCTACAGTTCAATGAGGGAAGAGGACATGATAGACAATTGAGAGTATGTGGCCATGAGCATTTAGAAATGTTGTCCGCCAGCTCGACTTGGAGGGGTCACAGCGGCCACACCTTTGTGCTTCTGGCTCAGCTGGATCTCCAGGGGGGAGGTGAGAGGCTTGAAACTGCTCTGAGGGACTCACCTGCAAGTTTATATTTCAGGCGACGGGACACAGAGGGACCCAGTTTCCTTCTGTCCAGCTGACCCTAGGCGGGACGCACTCGTCCCTGGTGACCCTGGGTGAAACTGCTCCTCGCTCGCCAGCCCGACCTGTAGGGGGCTCAGCGGTGCCTGAAGCTGCACCCTTGTGCTTCTGGCTCGGCTCGATCCCCAGGGAGGAGGAGAGAGGTTTGAAACTGCTCGGAGGGACTCGCCTGCGAGTTTATTTTTAGGCAATTTCAATGGCGTGCACAGACTGAGATCTGGAAACAAGGCCTGGCTTGGGCTATAGAGCATGGCCCACCTTGGCTACGCCACCGGCTCAGGGAGATCAGACCCAAAAGAGTGAGTTGCAACACTTGGTTCAAGAAGGGACTGGGGTGCCGCCACTTTTCTCCCACAACCAACAAGGCAGGACTCCCGTGGGACGCACTAGACCAAACCAGGCCCATCCCCACTAGAGAGCTCCCCTCTTTTTTTTTTTTTTTCTACCAGAGCCAGGGCAAGACCAACATGGATGCACTGCCCTGATTAATTCTGGTCACTGGCTTGTTTAAACAGTCACATTTAATCCATTCTCTAGATGTAAATTCTACACCTCCACAGCTACCTTTTTATCTCTTTCCTTCTGAAGTAATCAGACTATATAGTTTCTCTGAGTAGCATCATCGTCATTTCCTATGACTCCTCTCCAACCATATTCCACGCTCTCTCTCTTTTATTTTTTTTATTTTTTTTAAATTTTTTAATTTATTTCTAGGAGAGAGAGAGAGACAGCGTGAGCAGGGGAGGGTCAGAGAGAGAGGGGGAGATCCAGACTCTGAAACTGGCTCCAGGCTCTGAGCTGGCAGTCAGCACAGAGCCCGACGCGGGGCTCGAACCCACGAACCGTGAGATCATGACCTAAGCGAAAGTCGGACGCTTAACCAACTAAGCCACCCAGGCGCCCCTCGTTTTTTTCTCTTTTAAATAAGCCTCTTATGCCTTCTGCCTGCTCATTTAATTTCCAATTTTGCTTCATCTCCACTCTGTCATTTCTCTCTTTCTCTATGCTCTTTCACCAGCACTGCATACACTTGGATATTTATTTGTAGCTGGGAAATCTCGTTCTATGCTTTAGACTGTCCTTTGTCTATTGGGTTTTTTTCTTTTTCCTTTTCTATTCTTCTTTTTTCTTTTTTATGTATTCTTATTTTTACTATTCACCTTCCCTTCTTCTTCTTTTCTTTTTTCTTTTTCATTTTCCCTTTCGGTTTGCACGTTTGTTGGATTTGTCTGTGCATTTGTATGCCTTTATTCTCTGTGTGTTTGTCTGTTTTCTTTTCCAGGGCTACCTCAAGAAAGAAGCCAAAGTACACACGGTGAAGAGACCCAAATACCACCACAAGTAGGAAAATAAAATAACCAAGGTCTCAACAAAAGAGACCAAGAGACACCATTCAAAGAACACTTTCTGAACCGACAGGCCCTGGACAGTCAAAGAGCCTTCTTTGGTACAGCAGCACTCACAGGTGCAGAGGGCATAACAAGCTTTTACAACTAACAAGAGACAGAAAGCTAACCAAAATGACAAAATGAAAGAGCTCTCCTCCAAAGAAATTCCAGGAAGAATTGACAGCTAAAGAACTACTCAAAATAGATATAAGCAAAATAACTGAACAAGAATTAGAACAATAGTCATAAAATTAATTGCTGGGCTTGAAAGAGGCATGGAAGACATCAGAGAAACTATTGCTACAAAGACTATGGAGCTTAAAAATAGTTGTGATAAATTAAAAAAATTCTATAAATGAGATGCAAAATAAAATGGAGGCATCCAATGCCCGGACTGAAGAAACAGAAAGGAGAATAAGTGATTTAGAAGACACAATTATAGAAAAAGAGGAAGCTGAGAAAAAGAGAGATGAACTGATACAGGAACACAAAAGGAGAGTTCAAGAGCTCAGTGATACAATCAAATGGAATAATATCCGTATCATAGGAAGTCCAGAAAAGGAAGAGAGAGGGAAAGGCACTGAAGGAATCCTTGAACAAATTATAGCAGAGAACTTCCCCAATCTGGGGAAGGAAACAGATATTGAAATCCAAGAGGCACAGAGAACTCCCCTCAGACGCAACTTTAATCGAACTTCTGCATGACATATCATAGTGAAAATGGCAAAATATAAGGACAAAGAGAGAATTCTGAAAGCAGCTAGGGTTAAAAGGGCCCTAACATAAAAAGGCAAACCAATCAGAGTGGTGACAGACCTATCTACTGAAACTTGGCAGGCAGAAAGGAATGGCAGGAAATCCTCAATGTGATGAACAGAAAAAATATACAGCCAAGAATCCTCTATCGAGCAAGCCAGTCATTCAGAATAGAAGGAAAGATGAAAGTCTTTCCAAATAAACAAAAATTGTAAGAATTCATCACCACTAAACCAGCCCTACAAGAAATCCTGAGGGGGACTCTCTGAGGGAAATGTTGCAAGGAACGCAAGCTGCCAGAGACACCACCACAAGCATGAATCTCACAAAGGACACGATAACGCTAAACCCATATTTTTCAATAATAACACTGAATGTAAATGGACTAAATGCCCCAATCAAAAGACATAGGGTAGCAGAATAGATAATAAAACAAAATCCATCTATTTGCTGTCTACAAGAAACTCATTTTAGACTGGAGGACACCTTCAGATTGAATGTAAGGGGATGGAGAAATATCTATCATGTACTGGAAGTCAAAAGAAAGCTGGAGTAGCTATACTTATATCAGACAAACTGGACTTTAAAGACAGTAACAAGAGATGAAGAAGGGCATTATATAATAATTACAGGGTCTATCCATCAGGAAAAACTAACAATTATAAATGTCTACGTACCAAATATGGAAGCACCTAAATGTATAAAACAACTAATCACAAACACAAACACTCTTATCTATAAGAATGTGCTAATAGCAGGGGACTTTAATACTCCACTTACAGCAAAGGATAGATCAACTAGACAGAAAATCACTAAAGAAACAATGGACTTGAATGACACACTGGACCAGATGGATTTGACAGATATATTTAGAACTCTACATCCTGAGGCCATGGAATTCACTTTCTTCTCAATTGCGCATGGCACATTCTCCAACACAGATCACACAGTGGGACATAAAGCAGCCCTCAATAAATATAAAAGAATTGAGATCATACCACGCACACTTTCAGATCACAATGCTATGAAACTTGAAATCAATCACAAGAAGTCTGGAAAACCGCCAAAAACATGGAGGTTAAAGAACACCCTGCAAAAGAACAAATGGCCAATCAGGCAATTAGAGAAGAAATTAAAAACTATACAGAAAGAAACGAAAATGAATGTACAACAGTCCAAACTCTATGGCAGTCCTAAGAGGAAAGTACATTGCACTCCAGGCCTATTTCAAGAAATTAGAAAAAGCACAAGTGCAAAATCTAACAGTACACCTAAAGGAACTAGAGGGAGAGCAACAAGAGCACCCCAAACCCAGTAGGAGAAGAGAAATAATAAAAATCAGATCAGAAATAAACAATATAGAAACCAAAGAAACAGTTGAACAGAGCAATGAAACCAAGAGTTGTTTTTTGGAAAAAATAAACAAAACTGACAAACCTCTAGCCAGGCTTCTCAAAAAGAAAAGAGAGAGCACTCAAATAGACAAAGTCATGAATGAAATGGACTTATTACAACCAACCCCTCAATATACAAGCAATTATCAGGGAATACATTGAAAAATTATATGCCAACAAATTGGACAACTTAGAAGAAATGGAAACAACCTCCTTGACCTCAACCGCAGCAATTTCTTACTTGACACATCCCCAAAGGCAAGGGAATCAAGAGTAAAAATGAACTATTGGGACCTCATCAAGATTAAAAGCTTCTGCATGGCAAAGGAAACAATCCATAAAACTAATAGGCAACTGAAGGAATGGGAAAAGATAGTTGCAAATGACATATCAGATAAAGGGTAGTATCTAAAATCTATAAGGAACTCACCAAACTCCACACCTGAAAAACAAACAATTCAGTGAAGTAATGGGCAGAAGATATGAACAGACACTTCTCCAAAGAGGACATTCAGATGGCATACAGACACATGAAACAATGTTCAGTGTCCCTCATCATCAGGGAAATACAAATCATCCCTCATCATCAGGGTAATGCAAATCACACTGAGATACCACCTCACGCCAGTCAGAGTGGCTAAAATGAGCAAACCAGAGGACTCTAGCTGGCAAGAATGTGGAGAAACGGGCACCCTCCTACACTGTTGGTGAAAATGTAAACTGGTGCAGCCCCTCTGGAAAATAGAGTGGAGGTTCCTCAAAAAATTAACAATAGAACTCCCCTATGACCCAACAATAGCACTGCTAGGAATTTACCCAAGCAACACAGGAGTGTGATGCATAGGGGCACATGTACCCCAAATGTTCATAGCAGCACTCTCAACAATAGCCAAAACATGGACAATAGCCAAAACATGGAAAGAGCCTAAGTGTTCATCAACAGACAAATGGATCAAGAAGATGTGATTTATCTATACAATGGAATACTACAAGGTGATGAGAAAGAATGAAATCTGGCCATGTGTAGCAACATGGATGGACCTTGAGGGTGTTATGCTGAGCGAAATAAGTCAGGCAGAGAAAGACAGCTACCATATGTTTGCACGTATAGGAGGATTAGGACAAACTTAATGGAGGACCGAGGGGGAGAATAAGGTANTTGGCTTAAACCAAAAAAAAAAAAAAGAAAAAAGAAAAGAAAAGAAAAGAAAAGAAATGTTGTCCGCAAGGCACCTGGGTGGCTCAGTCATTTGAACATCTGACTCTTGATTTCTGCCCAGGTCATGATCTCACAGTCATGGGATTGAGTTCCGAGTTGGGCCCCATACTCAGTGTGGAGCCTGCTTGAGATCCTCTCCTTCTGCCTCCCACTTTCACTCTCCTCTCTCTCTCTCAAAGAAGAAAAAAGAAAAGAAAAGCTGCTCACATATACCAGGATAATTTTGTGAAAGTAGCAGCTGTAGTTTCTGCAGATTAATGAGAAGAACCAAGAAATATTGTTTCTCTCTCATTTTTTTTGCTTCCCTTTTTAAGAAAATATTATCCATCAGGATGGTCACATTGGCTGTTCCTGACTTCATTTGTTTCACAAGAAGACTTACAGTCAAATATCTGTAGGTAAAATGCAACTGTGAAAACCCCAGAACCAGGGATAAGGCTGAAGCAGCCCTGGACCAGGGAGCTTGAGAAGCATTGCACTGGAAGGGAAAGAAGAGCGGCTACGTTCTGATGCCACTGACCCTCCCCCAGGCTGGCACCGTGTCAGGGCAAGAGGGAGCCGTGGGCTATGGTATTTTTGTGGGAAAAAAAGAGCCTGAGGTGGTCATCCAGCACCCCCAGCCTTGCAAGACACTTCCTCAGAGGCCCACTTGGGCCTGGTGGCATTGGGACCACTCGGGGAATCTGTGGGACTGGCCCCCGGGGATCGGGTAGGTGGGGAGGGAGGTCAAGGCTTACAAGTAGTCAGCGGTCAAAGTTCCAGCCAGCATTGCTGCCCAGCTGAACAGCCAAGGGTGGCCCTGCCTGGCTAGGAGCTCAGTGAGCAGCTGTGCCTGATGTGGATCCCAAGTGAAGAGGCTATAGTGGTCATGGGGCCCCTTCTACCACTTCACTTAGGAAAAGAAGTACATTAACAGCCCTGCCTAACTGCTAGCGTCGCCTCTAGTCTCCTCTGACGAGAGAACCTGCCCAGCTGCGGAGCCCATCCAGTAGCCCTGCAAGGGCAGAGAGCCAAGCCAGCTGAAGAGCATCGCCTCCGGCCTTGCATAACCAGAGAGTCTGAACAGCCCTGGGCATCATCAGAGCCCAGTCCAAGATGTCCCTGAGTGGCAGAGCCCAGCCTAAACCCAGCTCAGCCAGAGTCCAGCCTAAACCCAGCTCAGCCAGAGTCCAGCCTACGCCCTTAGCCAGCGATGAAGTCTAGCCTACAGCTCTTCCCCATTGCTCAGCAGGGCCTCTGGCCTGGCCCAGGTGGAGAGCCTAGCCAGGAATCCTGTCCAATGACAGAACATAACCTGCAACCACCAGGGGGTCCTGATAGTGACGCTGCCCCACTGCATAGCACAAACTCCAGGCCAACACAACTGCAGGATATAGCTGAGGGCATCTCCTGACCAGAGAAACCAGCCCAACAGTGGAGAACAGCCAGTGGCCTACATGTTCACGAAGCCCAGTTTACAGTCCTGCTCAACTGTGGCACAGATTATGGCCCTGACCACAGAGCACAGCCTGAGGCTCTGTTCACCTGCAAAACCCTGTCTGTAGCCCCGCCTGAACATGAATCCACCCAGCAGTACTATCTAGTCCTGGAGTACAGCCTGAGACCCTACCCAACCAGGAACAATTTTTTTTTTTAATTTCATCCAAGTATCCATGATCTGTCATCCGTGATACGGGGAACAAAGGCAAGAAGGAAACGACATATAAAATTAAATTTCCTTATAACCTGTAGCCCATTGACAAATACTTGAGGCAGGCAGAGGAAAACCTTTCCCCAGGAACTCCATACTGTCTTGATGTTAATGCTTTGCTAGAGGGAAAGACAATCATAGCTTGACAATAGCTAGGCCTCCAGGATCTTGTGAGTCTTCTTTAGCATATAAAAATCTCTTTGGAAACTTCCTCTGGAATTTGCCTCCCCCAACTCGCAAGTATATACTCAGTCTCTCCTCAAGGTCCTAGGGCAGCTCTTCCTGCCTCTGGGTCCTGGCCATCAAAGAAGTCTTCAAGTCTCTCTCTGACCCTCCCCTGCTCACGCTGTCTCTCTCTCTCTCCTAGAAATAAATAAAAAACATTAAAAAAATTTAAAAAAAAAAAAAAAAGAAGTCTTCAAGAATTCTTTCTTGGCTATCTGCTCCGAGGAACCCCACCACCACTCGAAAGCCTCATCAATTGGAATTAATTTTCCGTATATAAAAAATCAACCTTATGGTATTTTGATCATTATAACATGTTGAATATGAAAATATTCCCTCTTTTTAATTACTACTAATAGCAAGAAAGATTTTATTTGAAAAGTAGCTGTAACCTCACTATAATAATATCACAGAGTCTAGTTTCCAGCTGTGTTTTAAAGATGATATGGACATGTTAATGATGTTCTTTACAATTCCATTTATAATATTCATACATTCCAAATCAACTCTATGCAAGGCACTGTGCAAATGGAAGATATAGAAATGAAGCTGAATCAGTTTTCCTTCAAAAATACTAATAAGAAGAAGCACCTGAGTGGCTCAGTAGGTAAAGCAACAGACTCTTGATTTCAGCTCAGGTCATGATCTCACGGTTAATGAGTTTGAGCCCTCAAGTGGCCTCTGCAATGACAATGCATATATCCTGCTTGGGATTTTCTCTTTCTCCTTCTCTCTCTGCCCCTCCCCTGCTAGCTCTCTCTGTCTCTCAAAATAAATAAATAAACTTAATACTTAATAAGAAAGAAAGGGCAGGTAAGTAAATATCTGAAACACAAGCTAGAATGTGCTGGGACATTTTTGTCCTGAGAGCCCCTAGTATAGGAGCCAACTTATTCTAACGTGTTTCTATGCCCCTCTCATCTATACCTTACTTATCAAAGTATACCAGAAACGATTTTATTTTACCTCATTGCAAGATTTTCTGCATTAAGAATCAGAACTTGTACCATGTGCTGTAAATATGTATCTTCTAAAACACAGGTTTTCATGATAGGGGCTCCTTGGTGGCTCAGTTAGCTGAGCCAACTTTGGCTCAGGTCATGATCTCATGGTTTATAAGTTCAAACCCCATGTCAGGCTCTGTTCAGACATCTCAGAGCCTGGAGCCTGCTTTGGGTTCTATGTCTACCTCTCTCTCTGTTCCTCCCCTGCTCACGTTCTGTCTCTGTCTCTCTCAAAAATAAATAAACATTAAAAAAAAATTAAAAATAGGTTTTCATCGGGGCGCCTGGGTGGCTTAGTCGGTTAAGCGTCTGACTTTCGCTCAGGTCATGATCTCGGGGTTCGTGGGTTCGAGCCCCGCGTCGGGCTCTGTGCTGACTGCCAGCTCAGAGCCTGGAGCCTATTTCAGAGTCTGTGTCTCCCTCTCTCTCTGACCCTCCCCTGCTCACGCTGTCTCTCTCTCTTTCCTAGAAATAAATAAAAATTTAAAAAAAAAAAATAGGTTTTCATCGGTATGGTATGGAGGTTCCTCAAAAAATTAACAATAGAACTCCCCTAGGACCCAGCAGTGCTACTGCTGGGAATTTACCCAAGGGATACAGGAGTGCTGATGCATAGGGGCACATGTACCCCAATGTTCATTGTAACACTCTCAACAATAGCCAAAACATGGAAAGAATCTAAGTCTCCATCAACTGATGAATGGATCAAGAAGATGTGGTATATTTATACTACAAAGCAATGAGAAAGAATGAAATCTGGCTATTTGTACAACATGGATGGAACTAGAGGGTGTTATGCTGAGCGAAATAAGTCAGGCAGAGAAGGACAGATACCATATGTTTGCACATATAGGTGGATTAGGAGGAAGCTAATGGAGGACCATGGGGGAGAAGAAGGGAAAAAATAGTGGGGGAGAGGGATGGAGGCAAACCATGAGAGACTCTTGAATGCTGAGCACAAACTGAGGGCTGATGGAGGTGGAGGAGAGGGGAAGGGGGGTGAAGGGCATGGGGGAGGGCACTTATTGGGATGAGCACTGGGTGTTATATGGAAACCAACTTGACAATAAACTATTTAAAATAAAATAAAAGAAATAAAATAATAAAATAAAAATAGGTTTTCATGATGGACTAAATGTATTTCCTTTTCATGCCTCTTTGTCCACCTTGTTTCAAGACCTCATAGCATTAATTTCTAGATATTTATGCACTGGCCCCAAATATTTTATTTATATGTAAGCATGGATGAATATACTTTCCCAAGTGTGTCTTCCAGTTACTTTTTTAAAACTTATAGAGAGATCTCTTGCAAAAAATAATAAATATTATTTTTCAGGAAATCTGAATACACTCTAATGACTTAACGACTCTGTTCTGCCTGCCCATGAGATATTGGAATTGCAGTTAACTGCAAAGCATCAATGCATAAACAGTAAGTAAGATATACAAGTGATTCTAGTGGAAGCGCTATGTTACTCTGTTTTACAAATGTCACAAACAAATTTAACAGCAGGTATTCAAACAGTATCAGCCCAATTTGTTTTAAATATATCATTCCTCTTAATTTGAAATACAGAGTCATGAAAAGTAGGTCTCTATCACACAGATTCTTCAGAAATATAAATTCTGGCAAGAAAATAAAATTATCCAAAGTAAAAAAATGACTAAAGAGTTTAAAAAGTATTTTTTAATGTTTATATTTATTTTTGAGACAAAGAGAGACAGAGCATAAGTGAGGAAGGGTCAGAGAGAGAGACACAATCCAAAGCAGGCTCCAGGCTCTGAGCTCTCAGCACAGAGCCGGACACAGGGCTCAAACTCGTCAACCGTGAGATCATGACCTGAGCTGAAGTTGAACACTAAGCCAACTGAGCCACCCAGTCACCCCAAAAATGTGTAAAGAGTTTAAACCTAAGAATGGGACTCTAAGCCCGAGTCCCCTGATTTCTATTTCAAAAGAATATTAGGGCAGAGTGGAAACAAGAGTCTACATTGTGTGGCAGGAATTCCTGATCCTGAGTCACATGGTCTGGCAACTCCAACAGCTTGCAGGAGCACAGCAAAAAGGCTGGCTTGAGAGGGTGCTGAGAGCACAGTCCTCTCTTCTGTGAGGCGTTCCTGCTTATGTTCAAAATCTAAACACCCTGTGTGGTAAAGATGTCCCTAGTATGGGCTTGCGGAAAACCACACTGAACTCATTCAGTACTAGTCCATGACTCTAAGACATTACAAGAGCTTCATTAGGCAGCATCATATTTCTCAATGGTTTCATCTGTAAATATCAGAAAATGGATATTCAAAGACTGCTGCAGTTCAGGAAATCTCTTTTGAGCAAATACAGCATACAACCCTGAATATATAATATTTCTAATACAAACAGGTAGAGGTTCATAGGAATGGCCAGTCAAGACAAAACAAAGAAATTTAGCTGGGGAGCTCAGTTTTACTGACTACCAAGATACCAAAAGCAAGGGTGATAATAAATAAATCATGACCCATGTCCGCCCTCACCCTCTGGATAGAAACCAGATTTATTCAGCATATTAAGAATGGAGTCATCTTTCAGGAAGTGACTCACATTAGCCAGATCTGTATGGACTGATGTATAAAATCATAATCAGGATAGAAGAGAATTACAATATCCAAAGAGAACAGACATCCAAAGAGAACAGAACAAAGAGATTATGGTCAGCACAACCTCTCCGGGTAGGCAAGTTATATAACAAGCCAAATTACTATCAGAATGCCAGTGGGCCAAACAGAAAACTTCTTTAGCAGTATATTTTTTTCGTATAAGCAAGCTACATTGAAAATTAATTGATAATCAGATGTTTGCTTATATCTTGTAGTCTTGAAACAAAGGGCACAGTTTGCAGTTTTAATGCTTATTGATTCAGCACTGGAACCAGGTAGATGGTATACTGGGCAGTGTGTCCTGTCCTTGAACTATGCTGGGAAAACAAGAGCCCCAGTTGCTGGTTATACTCTCCTGAAAGCCCACTCTCTGATATCTGTGGATGATTTTTAGTTCATCCCCTTGGCTTTCAAATTAAATGTTTTTGCCAGTTTTCTCGACATTAGAGTTCAAAAACTGAAATTTCTTCTCAATGTAATATTTCAAGATCCTGGGGGTTTAAGGGTTATCAATGAGCCAGGTCTTATTTAATTTAGGCTTTGCCTCTCAATTCCTTTTGCAAAACTATACCATTTAAAGTTGCATGGTATATCAAACAATTTTCCCCTAACCCTGTGCTTTTTTCCTTAGGTTTACTCTTACTCTTTAAAAACTGTGTACTTCTCTCATGATGACTTTTAGGAAACCTCACACTTTTGTCCAGAATCCATTCACACCTCTCTGCCTGGCAGTGTAATTCTTCAGGTCTGTAATTCTACCTGGAACACACTAAGCAAGCTATTCTAGTGATGATATGACACTTTAAGACATACAAACAGTAAAATTGATGTTTACTTTAAAGATCACCACACTGAGTACAGTCCCCAAAATGCCTTGTGATTCTTGCAAAGTTCACTGTTGGATCAGGCATCTGTGACTCCTCCCAAAGAGAAGTGTTCATTCATTCCAGGAAGATAAACATTTTGCCAACTCTTCTGTTATTTGCAAAACCACCTGCCCACACTAGAGTTAGCTCTTAGGATTAACATGCAGAGCAGTCTTAAGAGCTTTTCTTCCACCTCTCCATCCAATCTGGCTCCCACCCCTTTCACATTATGGTTGCTGAGACTTAATATATAACAAACAATTAAAAGAATTAGGATATGGCTGGGACATATACATCATAATGGCTATTCATTATCTACACAAACTCTCAGCTGAGACTTTAAAAATGAATACTCAAAAATTGTTAAAATACTGATTTGATGTTATGTATAATTCATCACAGGAAAGAAAGGAAGGATGAAAGGAAGTAAGGAAGGGAGGGAATGAGGAAGAGGAAGAGGAAGAGGAAGAACACCTTAAGTTGTCCGTCAATTTACCATCTTTCTTCCCAGACTGAGGAGGTTGGGGGGAGGGAGGAGGAAGGTTTCTTAGTGGAATACCACCTTTAATTCTTTTTGTGTTTTTTAATCTCCACTGCAGAACAATTTCCATTATGATTGACACATTCTTTCTTTAGATATGTTAATACCTTAACAAATACCTTACCACTTACAACTATACGGTTTAGCTAGCCTGAAAACCATACTCTTTTCAAGGATGCTCAGGACAACATTATTGCCAGTGTGTCAAAGTTATTTGGGAACATTTCACTATTACTCCAGTGCATTGCCTATTTTTGCATTACAAAACTTTATTATGTAACTTCTTATATATAACTTTGAGACTATATTCAGTACAAGCATGGATTCCAGAGATGACTTCCTGGATTGGAATTCCAACCAATCCACATGCTAGCTGTGTGACACTGGAGAAGTTATTTGATCTTTCTGTGTCTCTATTTCCTCAGGTCTAACATAAAGATAATAATATCCCCCTGGTGGGTGCTGTAAGTGAATTATGAGTATTTGGAACGGTGCATGGCATATTATTATTTATTGAGTTTAAGTATCGGACAGGCACTAGGAATACAGTGGAGAGAAAGAGGGAGATGGATCCTGTATCCTTTGATGGAGTTTTGGGGTGATGGCGGTTCATGGGGTCCTGAGCAGATGGCCAAGAAAGAATTCTTGAAGATATCTTTGGTGCAAAAAGGTGATTTTATTAAAGCACTGGGATAGGACTCAAGCAGGAAGAGCTACACTGTAAGTGTGGGGAGTGACTGTTTTATGGAGTCAAAGGAGATGAAGTACTGAGAGAGAGGGAGTTTCCAAAGATACTTTCTTTTACATGCTGAAGACTTATAGGAGGCCTAGCTCTCTCAAGCTAAAGTTGTTTTTCCTTCTAGCAAAGTATTAAGACAATAGGGAGTTTCTGGCCTTTAGACTATGGTGGTGTTGCCTTTTTCTCATAAACTGGTGGAGGCTGTCATCAGTTTAACCATTTGTTTTTTGTCCTTTCCTATTTTGGGTAGCTGGGAGTGTCCAAGGAATATCATACATGTGGGGGGAGGAGTGCGGGTTAGGGGACGTAGGGGAGGTGTGCTAGCTTGTGCTTTACTCCTCAGCCTGCTCCATGCTGGTTCATCACCCTTCACACTACTAACACGTTCACAGTCCCTTCTGGCCACCAAATGTATAGGGTATATTCCCATACAGACCAGGTGGGTGTCCTACAATTCAATTCAGCTGTGACACTATGTACCTGAAATTAGCATCAGATCCCTCAAGTTAAGGGCTCAAACTCCTATAAAACTGCCCCCCACTGCAGACGCCAATAGCAAGTCCCAGGCTGTCCCCATACTTCTGACTGACAGCTATAAGTCAGGGTTCCAGCAAACCACTTCATGGGTTTCTAATTTGTTAGAACAGCTCATGGAACTTAGTTTAACACTTACTTACACTTAGCAGTTTATTATATAATAAAGGATATGATAAAGGACACCGATGACCAGACAGATGACAGATACCTTTGAAGAATGAAGAGGTAGTCACAAAAGGAGCAGCAGCCAAAAGCTTATTAGAGGACTAGATAAGAAAGTAAGAATAGTAGGAAACCTCTCTACAGAGAGGAGACATTAGAAAGTGAATGCCCCTGGCCTGGGTGGCTTGGTCGGTTGAGCGTCCGACTTTCACTTAGGTCATGATCTCACGGTTCGTGGGTTCGAGCCCCGCGTCGGGCTCTGTGCTGACTGCCAGCTCAAAGCCTAGAGCCTATTTCAGAGTCTGTGTCTCCCTCTCTCTCTGACCCTCCCCTGCTCATGCTGTCTCTCTCTCTCCTAGAAATAAATAAAAAATATTAAAAAAAAAAAAAAAGAAAGTGAATGCCCCTGACAATAGGCAAGGGTCCTTGTTTCATAAGGTTCTGGTCAGCCCTCCCCATCCCTTCCCCCTAGTTCCTCCTCAGGTTCCACCCTTATGGGGCTTGATAGCTCTAGATGCTGGGTTTTCCATTCCTGATTGGCTCATTTCCATTGTATGAGGGGTGGTCTATGGCCATACTTAGGTCTTTTGTCAAATTTCTGAGAAGAAGCTTGAGGGGGATTGCTGTGGTCAGATACTCCCCACATTCTTCCAAAATAGATGTTTTTCCCCACCCAGGGACCTCTGGACCTAATCTTTCCCTCTCTGCCTACCGAGTCCTAACTTCTCCTATTGTAGTATGATCTACTATTTACTCAATTTGCAATCCTGATCTCTTCTCTGGAGAATGAAGGGTAGGGATGAAAATTCCAAACTTCTAATCCTGGCTTAAACTTTCTGATGACCAGCCCTCTCCAGAAAGCATGCCAAGAGTTGCCTCATTTAGAACAAATGATGCTTCTAGCACCCAGGAAATTCCACGGGGGAAATTCCAAAGAGGGAGCTCTTTTTCAGGAAGCAGGTTTAAAGACCAAAGGTTAGTTAGAACTAACACAGAGATAAATATATTTTTCCTATTATTCCACAGTTCCTCTCTCCATAGAATATACAAAGCTTATATTCTATTGAAAGAGACAGACAATTCCAAATACACAGGCAAATAAACAAAATAACGGCCTGTTACAATTGGGCTTTTGAAGGAAAAAGGAAAAGAGTTGTGATAATAATGATAAAGGGAAATTGGTTTAAGATAGAGCAGTCAGGCACATCTTCTCTGCGGTGATAACAGTCATGAAAGTGAATGATTACTAATGCAGAGAATGGCTGAGAGAACATTCCTAGGCAGGGGGAATAGCAGTACATACAAAGGATTTGAGGTAGTGAAGAGCTGGGTGTTTGAGTAGCTGAAAGAAGACCTTGCATTAGGAAAGATGGAATGTGTCACTTGGTGTTATTTCATACAGTCAATCATCTGCAACTATTAATGCAAACCTTCTTGTTACATTCATGAGCTGGGTGGTTCAGTGCCTAATACCTAGTAGTTTTTTTTTTTTTTTTTTTAATAATTCAAGGCAGAACTTAGCAAGTTCTCATATGGAGGTAAAAGAGAGAGAGAGAGAGATGCTATAGAAATACAGCTCCAAAGTAATTTTGCAAATTTACTGTTTTAACATGGATTTTAAGCTATTCTGACTTCCCAGGTGTCCAGTGATCATACAATTTTAGTCCCAATCCCTGTCATTGCACTGATACAAAAAAAACCTAAATTTGGATGCAGGCTGCAAGACTTCACCTGTGACACCATAAAATGTACTGACAGTGATGCCCTGTGAGAAGCAGAGGGAAAGAGACAGTCTCAAATGGAGCCAAAAAAGGGAAAATAAGAGAAAAAAGAACAACACAAATGGTTGGGGGATGGGGAGGAAATGGACTGCACAAATCAGGCAAATGTGAAGACATGTAATGATTTGGGATGAGAGAGAAACTGCTATAGAGAAGGTGGTCCACCCTGGATCATTGTCATGACAATGCCACACGGCAGCACCAAAGTATACTTTGATATTGAACATCTCAATTGTAACTCTAGCATATTTTCACATAAATAATCTGATCTGCAGATTTTCAGAGAAGACATTCCGGCTGATGGAGCAAATTCCTATGCACAGTGTAACACCAGAAGCAACATCTGGCTGAGCCTCGGGAGCAGTTCGGTGAACCCTAATCTATCTGTAGAAGTGAAATGATGACTTAATGAGGTTGCAAGGAAAGCACAGAGGTATAGGAGGAAACACAACAGCAGTGATAGGAGTGACCTTTCTGTAAGAGGGAGTGTCTAATGGGCACATCCAAAGTTTCCTGACTCACCCATCCTCACCTTTATCAGACACAGGTTACTGCCTTAAAGTAATAGACAGAAGAGTCAGTTACCTCCTAAAATAAATATAACCAAAAGATCCCAGATACCTTTTGTACAAGAAACTTGTCATGAAGGGTCAGAGATTGAGTGCAGAGTGGGGTTGTTTTTTTTTTGAGATGTCATATGACAGCGTTAAGAACACACTGCCCCAAAATATGGCATTTGGTAGAAAGAATATTTTAAGCTAAAGGAATCTGACCACTTGCAGGTGCAGGAAGGACTCTCTAACCTCTCCTTTTTCCACTGAGGCAGGTTTTAAGACCATCATGTGAGAGATGCCCTCTCTTTACTCAGAGGAAAACAGCATCTTTATCTCCAAGGATGGAGGTGAACCAACAGGCCTGGCTGAGCTTCTCCCTCACCCCTTCACTACTCTCACTTGGCTCATACCCTCTTGTTCTTGTCTTGTTTTTCTACAACTGTCCACTCTTCATCAAACATAGTTTAAAAATGCTTAAGCTTAACAGCACTTTGGGGTCTTCATTTCCTTATGAAGGCTCTCATGCCACGTAAAATTTATATTAAGCAAATGTACATGGTTTTTCCCCTGTTATTCTGTCTTTGTCAGTTTAATTTTCAGGCTCAAGCAGAAACCAGAGGAAGGTCAAGGAAAAGTTTTCCCCCCCTTACACACGGAAGAAGAAAACTGGCAAAGGGAGTATTCATCTTTTTTAATCCATCCGTCCATCCATCCATCCATCCATCCATTCAATGATGTATAGTTGACATATAGTGCTGTAGTAGTTTCCAATGTATAACATATTGCTTCAAGAATTCAATGCTTCTAAGGTCTCACCCCGATAAGTGTAGTCACCATCTGTCACCATACGGTGTAATTACAATATTGATTATATCCTCCATGGTATACTCTTCTTCTCCATGACTTATTTTATAGCTTAAAGTTTGTAACTATTTCACCCTTTGTCTATTTCACCTTTCCACCCACCCACCTCCCCTCTGGCAACCATCTGTTTGTTCTCAGTACATAACAGTTTAATTTTTTGTTCACTTGTTTGTTCATTTTGTTTTCTAAATCCACATATAAGTGAAATATATATTTTCCTTTCTCTGACTTATTTTACTTACCATAATATGTTCTAGGTCCATCCATGTTCTCCCAAATGGCAAGATCTTATTCTTTTATAAGGTTGACTAATATTTCATTATATAAATATAACACATCTAGTCCTTATGATTCTTGTTTTTAATTATTGAAGTATAATTAACATACAGTATGATAGTATTTTCAGGAGTATTCATCTTTAATTAACTAATTAACTAATTCATCCATTCAACAGATCTTTATCAACTTGCCTACTATATACAAGTCAGGGGCTGTAGATATAGTACTGATATCCTGCCCTCATGGTCTTTAGATCACGTCACTAAATATTTATCAAGTGATTCTTCTTTCTCTGACACCATGCTAGACTCTGAGGACACAGTTAAAAGTCACCGCTGCTCTCAAGGAACTCAGACAAATATATAAGTCAGTAAGTATAGCATGAAAAATGCTATGATAAAGATGTGCACAGATGCTAGAGAACCCTGCCTGGGAAAGGTGTGTTAAGGAAGTTTTTCAAGTTGAATAAAGACTGAACTGAGTCTTCAATGATGAAGAAGAATGTCTGAAATTAAGACAAAAAGGACTTACATTCCTAGAAAATAACTCTACTTGAATAAAGGCATAGAAGCATGAAATATATAGGTATAATAATACCTAATACGTATTATGTGCTAAAAATGCACATCAGGTATATAATCAATACTTTACACAGGTTATCTCTTTTATTCTTTACAACAATGAAATGGAATAGGAACTAACATTAGTCTCGTTTTGAAAATGAGGAAACTGAGGCTTAGGGAAACTAAGTCACTTAAAATAAACTTAGACATTTAGTAAAGGAGGAACAGGAATTGTTCTATCTGTGATACTCTAGAGCAGAGCTCCTAATCACTGAACATCTGACATGACTATGAAGTATGGGTTGCACTGGGAAAAAGTGTAGAGTTAGGCAGAAGCCAGATTTTGCAAGAACTTGTGGGTCATATTGAGGAACGTTATTTAAATATGAAGATAAAGAACCAGTAAAAGATTTTAAAGGGAAAAGAATCAAGATCAGATTCTTATTTATAGTTTTTTTATTCCACAATTTATAGAATAGATTTCAGTGGACAAGACCCAGAAGAAGAGGGACTTATATGAGACACCATGATATTTTAGGAGGGAGATGGCAATGGCCTAAAACCAAGCCATGGTGTGTGGGATAGGAGAAAGATGTTAGAAATGAGTAGGTTTTGTGAAATTAGCAAGACTCAGCAGTTACTATGATATGGGGAAAGAGGAAGAGAAATCAAGAATGATTCTCAGGTGTCTGCACCAGACTGACTGAAAATAAAAAAGGGTTTTTCCATTAGACCAAATGGGAAGCCAGGAGGCAGAGTAACTTGAATGAGCCATTATAAACTCTGTTTTGCAAAATTTCAGGTGAATGCCCCAGTGAGACCCTCAAGAGGAGAGTTCTAGCAACTTGGACACATGTATTGGAAGTTCAAATGAGTCTTGAAGCAAGAGATTAGCTGAATTTAACTATCATACCAACCATATAAAGGAAATGGTGGTAGTATAATGCAAAGTGTCAGAATGCCTTGTTCAAAGTTGGCATCTGCCATTTCCTAGTCATATAAACTTGAAGAAATCGTTTAATCTCTTGGGCCCTTGGTTTACTTTTCTTTAAGATGAAGAAGATAAGAGTAATCACTTAAAATACTTCCAACTTTAAATGTTCAATACATTGTCATGATAAGGTTTTTATATGTGTTTTTATTTGGTCTTAGTTCTTAATGAGTTTACCATCTGTGAGAGATAGTAAAGTACTAGAGAAATGAAGGAGATGGACCAATGTTATAAAGGGAAGGGGAAAATATTTAAATAAGAGTAAGTTAAACATAAGTATAAGTTAATTCTTCCATTCATTTTAATAAAATGAATTAAGTTCCTTCTATACGCCAAACACTATACTATGCTCTTTAAATAATATAAACATGGCTCCAGTCCTTGTGAATCTATGTCCTTGGGTAAGTCACTTATGTGTGTATTTTTTGTCAGGTATAAATTTAGGCTAATAATAACTCCACTGCCATCATGTTAATCAGTGTATGTGGGAACTCTTTATAAACATGATCCAACTGATACATTAACATTATTCTAATTCTCCTCTTAGAACCTCACCATCCCCAGGAACAAAACATTGTACTCTACATACTGGGGGCATTAAAATACTGCATTTCATCAAATCTTCATTAAATCTTACTCGTCATTATTATATGCGTCACTAAAAAAGAAAAACCTCTGCCAAATAAACTATGACCCAATGCTAGGATGCCATCATTTGTAAGATTCATCCTGACTTCAGAAATGTTAAAATATAAAAAAATAAATAAATTTTGGAAAACTGTGAGCTAGCAGCCATCGAGCCAAGTACACAGTTAACAGAGAGATAACATGGCCTTGGGAAATGGAAGTGTGTGACAGACTAATTTCATATGTTCAAAGGAAAACATACTCTGTACATAAGGAAGAAACAAAAGATACAGTTTGATCTCATATGGCATTTGTTATTTCCCAAATTGCTCTGAAGATATGGTCTCGATCATACTATTCTAATATGGTTTGTAGATATTCTCCTTACACAGCCAGGCACAGAAAACAAACCATATGTAGACACTGCATGGGTCTAAGATATAAAGAGGGGTGATACTCACAACTTGCGCTCAAAAACTTCAATACTTGGGCGAGCTCTAAAGATTGGTTAGTGAGTGTACGGGGCTACCTTAAAGAAATTTGTAGAGGCATGAGTGGAGGTGGAGAGAGGAATCTGGTATCTTTGTTGCTTGAAAATTTTATCAGTGTCTTAAATGAAGGATGCCTTCATTAAGTTCACAGAAAGTGACAGGTTTTTTTTTTTTTAAAGTAATTAAACCAGAAAAGAAAGAAACTAAATGCAAAGCGGACTTGATAAAGTAATTATGTATTCAAACATGCTAATAGTCAATGGCTGATAGAGTAAGATGATATAGTCTGGAAATTAAAAACAACCATCTAAATATAGAATTGGAAACAATATGCAAAATAGATGGGCTTTGATGTTGAAAAAATAGAAAACATTTGTTCTGTACTTCAGCATCTGCTTTAAAAGGATATGGAGAAAGTCACGGAGGGGAAAAAGACTAAAGGGAAATAAGGGGATGGAATTCTTTTGGACAATTTCCTGTAGGCAGCCTAAAAGGAGAAGGCATCCCATCTTCATGTGTAAGAATGGTTATTATTAGCACAAGCTAATCCCTTTCTGTAGGGTCACCAATAGAAAATGCAGCCCTCATCACAGAGAGAAGGACTACACTGACACAGAAAGTAGATATAAAATTATCATCAATTAAGGGTGCCACCCCATTCTATGTGGTAAGATAATTAGGAAAATATCCATTCTCCTCTATGGGCAATTATTTGTAAATGATGGGTATATTATTGTTTCCCAAAGTACATTCCACAGAACAATAGTTACACAGGGTGACAATATATTGTAGCTGGGGGGAAAAGGTATGCTCTTTTGGAAAAATTGAGGTTAACATTGAGTTAAAGAATGGTTTAAGCATAAGCAAACAAATTTCTTTATCATGAAGCTTCTCATAATTTTACCGAGATTATACAGAATCTAACATAATCTTTAAATTAAATGTGATGATGCTACCTTCTTTCTTATTGAGCATATTAAGGAGCAGCTTGAGTTTTATAGACGTTGATTTAAAAAAATCCTGGAATAGGTCGATCTCTGCCATAAGAGAGATTGAGGTTCACCAGGCTGGCTCAGTCAGTAGAGCAAGCGACCCTTGATCTTGAGGTTGTGAGTTCGAGCCCACATTGGCTGTGGAGATTACTAAAAGATAAAATCTTACAAAAAGAAAAAGAGAGAGAGAGCCAGAGAAGATATCTTTGTCAAATCCCAGTCTTAATATTCCTCTTCTTATTTAAACAATTATATGAAATCATTGTTTCACCAAACCAAGAAAGTTTGGAGAAGATTCTTCAAAAGAACAAAAGGAAGGCAGAATAATTATAAAGCTCTAAAAGAATAAGGCAAACAAAGGACTGTTGAAGTAAAAGTTGTTTTTTTACTTGGTACACATATTGCAATTTTCTCTAGAAAACACTTTGACATCCAGGCACTGTTCTAATCCCCTTGAAACCCTGTGGCTAAATTTGACTGTAAAATCTTTTGCCTTGCTTTGTTTTCTTCTAAGGAGCTACTTCACAGACCTCACACTTGAGAGACTGAGTCACAACTTTCCAGCTAAACTTTAATCCACAGATTTTGTTTTCTAAAATGGAACGGTCCTAAAATTTATTTATTAGTGCATCAGGTAGTACTAATCTGAGTTGTGATGAACACTGGCTTTAAGGCTCACTTGAGTAAAACACTGTGTCTGATGTTGTTGTCTAGCTCTATTTGTAAAGAGAAAAGAGACTTAAGAATTCTATATAAATCTGTACGTTGTAGAGCCATACTTTGGGTCCTCACTCAGATTTAAAAACCATATCTAGTGAAATGGTATGGTATTAAAGCAATGACTCTCTGCTGAAGCCATGAGAACATCAAAATTAATATTAGAATCCAAAAAATAAGTTTTTGTTCAACTCTGTTTTCAAACAGCAACTTGGAAGAATCTGGCTATTCTGGTCTTCTTGCCTATCCTCTATTATTGCCTTATAGAATATGGAATGTTTGACTTTTATTACAGCCCATGATCAATTTGAGAAACAAAACAGATAAAGACAGAGAGGGAAGCAAACCATAAGAGACTCTTAAATACAGAGAGCAAACTGAGGGTTGCTGGAGGGGATGTTGGGAGTGGGGACAGACTAAATAGGTGATGGGCATAATGGAGGCCACTTGTTGGGATGAGCACTGGGTGTTAAATGCAAGTGATGAATCACTCAGTTCTACACCTGAAACCATTATTACACCAAATGTTAACTAACTTGGATTTAAATGAATAAAAAATAAAGTCCATGGTCATATTCAAAGGGTGAAACTATTTATTTATATAATAACCTATTTATTGATGCTTACTATATGCTAGGCACTTTCCTTTTTTTTCCATTTAATCACAAAAAGCCTGTGATTTATTATTTTTATCTTAACATAATTAAAGTGCTGTAGTTTGGAAGGGGTTAAGTCAAGCACTCAAAGTCACACACCTACTAAATGACAAAGCTGGATATAAAATTTATATCTTCCTGACTTTGAAGTCCATGCTGTTATGAACTGAGCATGGATCTTCAGATGATTAGCATTCTGTTGCCTTTATATTTGAGGCTAGTTGGTTAAAATGATAAAATTCATGATACTAATGAGCCCCAGGTCATAGGATGGTTGCTGCTTCACAATCGGCCAATGAACATGTTAAAAAAAAAAAAAAAAAAAAAGAATTTAGGTGCTGCTAAGGTCAGCTGAGATTGCACCAAAGAACAGCTTTGAAATGGATAGTCCTTTCTGTTCACAACTACACATGCCCCTAGGCATTTTATAGTGATTTTTGCTGTTGATGATTTACATCTAGAACCATAGGTCAACTGACCCAGTATAAAATTGCGGAAGCTAGATGTATAGTTTCATATCCTAAATACTCCTATCTTTGTATTTTGTGCTTCTTCTCAAATAGCTCACTTTTCCCAATGCCAAGGCAGCCTCAGTATCCTTACTTAATCTCTCTTACATTTCTTAAATGTATGTCATATTTAAAAGTAATTATTACTGCACATTGTGACATATATATATATATATATATCCTAGCCCAACCTATATCTTCTCTGACATTCTTTTTTTCCCTAACTTTATTGAAGTATAATTGACCAAGAAATTGTAAGATATTTAAAGTGTACAAGGTGATGATTTGATATACATATACATTGTAAAAGGATTCTCTCCATCAAGATAATTAACACATCCATCACCTTACATACTTATTTTTTTAAATTTTGATGAGAATATTTAAGCTCTATTTTCTTACCAAATTTCAAGTATACAATACAGTGTTATCAACTATAGTAACCACATTGTACATTAGATCCTGAGACCTTATACATCTTATAATTAAAAATTTGTACCCTTTTACCAACTTCTACCTATTTTCCCCACCCCCAGGCCCTGGAAAACACTTTTCTACTTTTGACTTTTTTGTGGGGGTTCCACATATAAATGATACCGCGTGGTATTTGTCTGTCTCTGTCTGGCTTTTTTCACCTAGTCACATAACTTCTGGGTTCATCCATGTTGTCATAAATGACAGGATTAACTTCCTTTTTATGGTTAAATAATATTCTATTGTGTGTATATCTATCTATCTATCTATCTATCCATCACATTTTATCCATCCATCCATTAATGGACACTTAGGTTGTTCCCATACATTGACTATCATGAATAATGCTGCAATGAACTTGAACAATGAACAACTATCTCTTCAAGATAATGATGTTGTTTCCTTTTGATATACACCAGGAATGTTATTGCTGGATCATATGGCAATTCTATTTTTAATTTCTTGAGGAAACTCCATTATGTTTTTCACAGTGGCTGCACCAGTTTGCATTCCACCAAAAGTGCACAAGTGTTCCCTTTCCTCCACATCCTCACCAGTATTTGTTATCTCTTGTCTTTTGATAACACCCAAAGGTATGAGGTGACATCTCATTGTGGCTTGATTTGCATTTCCCTGATGATTACTGATGTTGAACACCTCTTTATGAACCTCTTAGACATTTGTATGTCTTCTTTGGGAAAATGTCTATTCAGGTTCATGCTCATTTTTAATGAGTTATTTGATTTTTTATTACTTGGTTATATGATTTGCTTATATATTTGGATATTAATGCCTTATCACATAAGTGGTTTGCAAATATATTGTTTCATTCCCTAGGTTACCTTTTCATTTTGTTGATTGTTTCCTTTGGTGTGAAAACTTTTTCAGTTTGACATGGTCCTGCTTGTTCATTTTTCCTCTTGTTTTCTTTACCAAGACCATAGCCAAGACTGATATCAAGGAGCTTACCCACTAGATTATCTTCTAGATTTTACAATTTAAGGTCTTCATTTTAGTCTTTAATTTATATTGAGTTAATTTTCATGCATGTTTACCCTCATTCTTAGCCCATACCATTGTCATTCTTTCCCCAATCTGGTGTTTAAACCTAAGACATCTTATCTTTCTATATTCTTCACCCATGGTTATGATTTTCCTTTCATTCCTACTCTGCTATTCCTATAATCCCTAAAAAGAGTCTATGAAAAATATATCCTTTGGTCTCTCTTGTGATGGGAATCACAATTATTCATATTTTGTCTGATTATCCCAAGCCCTACTACCCCACCTCTCTCTACCCCATACCTAACAGATTCTAAGACAAAGACTCTAAAAAATTCTTAATTCTTATAAAATGCTCATTTGGGGCACTAAAACTTCTTTACTGAAGATATCGATTAAGACTAACAAGAAACTGAAATAATGTGTTAATTCAGCCACAATATGCAAATTAAGAAATTATTAAAAATTCAGAAATCTTCCATTCAGATAATGCTCATATCAACAAGAATCAGAATATAGAAGCTCTGCTAAAATGTTTACCACAGTATTCTTTTCACTGAAGTGTCAGCTTACAAAATTAAAACACTCTTTCCCAAGTAATTCCATTAAGCAAAAGTCACTGTGTGTGGTTTTGAGATTATTATATAATTATCTCTATGCGTTTAACATTTATTATCATGGGAAGATGAATCTGTGCAATCAACATTTGTTTAGACATGATGTTTTGTCAGTACTTGGGTAGCAAATGTCACTAAGCTAAATAAAAGCATTTCTTACATATGCTTGTGCAACAGGAAAGACACTTGGGAAGTTAATTCTATCCTGTTGCTGATTTCGAATGTCAGCTCTGACAGCCACAATAACAATTGGTTCAGGTAGTGTTGACAGCTGGTAAGGATAGACTACAGCAAGCAATGCATTGTAGATTTAGAATCTTAACACTGTAGCCCTTGGGTTGAGGAAGTCAGGTGACTGACATGTAATTCAGTAAGTGCTAAAATGAGTTATGGATCACTTTTGTTAAATTGATTCAGATTTTTGGATGACACCAAATAGCAAAAGATAATCCTCTTATGTCATTTAGACACTTTGATAAGGATCCTCAGTGTAATATCCTAAACTACAAGTTAAGAGCAAAACAACTGATGAAATGTTTTTAAAAACTGTCATCGCAAATCATTTATGAGGAAAACTGGCACCAAAGTTTATGCTCTATGCTAGACCAGGGGTCAGCAAACATTTTCTGTTAAATGGCAAAATAGTAAATACAAAGGGTCATACAATCTCTGTTACAACTACTCAGTTATAGGATTATAGCATGAAAACAGCTATATATGATATATAAACAAATAATGGGTGAGTTCCAATAAAACTTTATTTATAAAAACATGTAGTAGGACAGATTTGACCTGTAGGTTATAGTTTGTTGACTCCTATACTAGATTACAATCTCCCAAACAGCTGTTTGGTTATCAGAAGTGTAATAATGGGGTGCCTGGGTGGCTCAGTTGGTTGGCAACTTCAGCTCAGGTCATTATCTAGCGGTCTGTCAGTTTGAGCTCCGTGTCAGGCTCTGTGCTGACAGCTTGGAGCATGGAGCCTCCTTCAGATTCTGTGTCTCCCTCTCTGCCCTCCTCCACCTCTCAAAAATAAATAAACATTAAAAAATTAAAAAAAAAAGAAGTGTGGAAAAAAATTTTAAATAAAATAAAATTAAAAAAAGAAGTGTGATATTTCCACTAGCACAGGTATATGTGCATGAGATGTCCTTCCAATCATCTTTGCAAGGCTCTTAGGTTCTGAGTCTATCTAAGTTTGGACTGAAATCACAAGTTTACTATCAGTCTTGAAGGCAGAGAGGCAGAGTGAAACTATGTGTGCCACATCATGTATGATTCATTATGTATGCCTATCATAGACCTCCTTCCAATTAATAAGAGGAAATCTAATAAGCTAATACTTTGACTTAAATATTATATCCATGGCAGTACTCTGTTTAACAGTTGTTTTAAAGGTATTTTTGTGAAGTGGAGAAACCACTGAAGAAAACATTAAGTGTCCTAATCCTGATACAGTCTCAGTGATAAATAAGTATACAGACTTGGGTACTTCATTTTATACCTTTAGACTTCAGATTCTTCTGTGCACTAGTGACAGTGAATTTGAATTATTTCAAATATTTCTTCCAGGTCAAACATTCTATGATATATACAATCAATTTTCATTATTCTCAGTAGTTATGTTCTATAAAAGTGCTGAGAACAATGAATTAGCAAATGCGGAATCATTGCTCCAAGGGGAAAAACAGGGTTAGGTTCCTGAAAGCCTCTGGTCACATTATCGTCAACCTATCAATACGTAACCCCATTTTATGTGGTTTCTGTTTAAAGACACCATGTTTAATAGATAGTAGTGATTCATTAGCATTGAGTTCATGGATCAAAGCAGTAAAATTCATGTTTGAATAAAGAATATCTAATACACATTTTCCCCCTGAAGCACTCCATAGCCTTCTTCAATTTAGGAACAATAGGCAAACACTTAAACAGTAGGCTTGGGAGCCATTTAAACAGTGAAATCAACAACAAAAAGCACAAAATGTGAGAAAGATGGCACTATAAATAGACATGAAAAGAATATGTGTTTATAGTATGAAAGCTAAAACTGCTGAGAGCTGCACTGGCCTCGCTGGATGACAGTCACAACGAGGAAATGGTAGCGTTTGCACAGCTCCTGCCATGAGAAATGAAAACTGGTATCTCCTTCTGTTACTACTGGCTCATGTTAGAAATGAGGCTGCTGGTATTGACCAGGCCTCACAATATTCCAGATCACACCAATATTCCCCACACGGGTTGCTCTTAAGGAAAGGCATGTCCCTGCCTTTTCCAAAGAGATTTCAGATGAAAACTTTGTGGATGATTGCTAAAAGGCTCTTCCTAAGGGCCTTGCAGATCCAAGACTTACATAATAAAGGAGGCTTGAGTCTAGCCCTGAGACAAAGAGCCTAATTTAGAGTTAAGGGCAGATATCCACCCCACCCAATTGTTTCTGCTTGGAGCACTGGCCGCCCCTCACCCCAAGGCATTTGTTATCAAGTAGTTGGAGTGACTTATTCTGGCCTTGAATATGCTGATTGCTCCCTGTGGAGGAACCTATTGAGGAACTTCTTCTTTTGTGATTATGGGAGCAGAGGTGTCTCCTGAAAGACCTGTTTGGCCCCTGCTCACAGAGAAGTAACCTCACCCTTTTATGCTAAAAACATTGTCTGATATGCTAAAGATAACTTCTTCCCCATAGGATAAGCATCTAAATCCCCTACCTCAATCACTATTGATAAAGGTTATGCATGAGTCTTCTACAAATCTATGTTCTGGGAAAGTCTTACATATCAAAGAAGTTTGTTATCAGAAATCATTGTCTAAGGCACATGCCACTTCTGTGCCATCCCCCAAACACTTAATGATAAAATAAAGTTGAGCCCCAGCCAGAGCGGAGATGCCTGCCTGGTGACCAGAAAGACTCTTGGGCCTCTCTCATCCCTCCCTCACCGACACCGTCCATCCTTCAGGGACCCCTGGACCCCAGCCGGAGCCGGTCTCCGACATAAAACATCACCTTATTCCACGTTGGCTGGTACCATGCATGTCGGGCAACTCAAAAATTTTTGCCATTCAGTGCATATCTGTGAATGACCTGAAAGTGCTACAAGTTTTGATATGAGGTTACAGTAAAGTAAGCAGGCGAGGGAGGGAGGTTTGTAATTATAATGATGAAGGTTGTTACAAATCTCTGTCCAATAACTCTATTTTATTTTTCTTATGCTTTTGATAAAATATCACAAACTGGCCTTCTGAGGACTCCTCCATATCTAGCCACTCTGAGTCTCAAGCCAAATGCCCCCAGCATTTCTGTGTAGACAACTATAGCAATCTTCTGTTGTCTGTCTCTTCTGTAGGTTGTCCTTCTTCCATACTGATTCCAGAATTATCTTTCTAAAAACACATTCGTGCTTTCACTTCACTGTGTAGCTATCCACATTAATTCATTACCTGTAGAATAAAATCCTAAAATCCCAACTTCTTAGCTCACTGTATAATACCCTTCACAATTTAATCTAAACCTAACTCATCTCTTGCTACCACCTTCCTATATTTTACATATTAACCACTCTCACATTCTTATTTATCTATCCTTCCTTTTGTATGTGTCTGTGCTTTGCAGTTGCTACTATGTTTCTGACGCTCATAATTTGAAGTCCACCAACTCCTTGAATTTGTTCTTGATTATGCTAATCAAAAACAAAAACAAAAACAGAAACAAAACAAAGCAAAACAAAAACAGGTGTTGCTTGTGGCCTTCAGATTAGCTGTTCATGTGAAATTTGATGGGTTGTCCTGTTATTTCCTTAAGTACAAGGAAAATCTCTTATGGATATTTTATGTTCTTACACCAGAGAATGAGGTCACAGGATAACAGTTGCTCAATAAAGCTGTATAGTATTTACAGAAGCAGTGTGTACTTACTATTGATTGAAAATATTTATTTACTACTTCTTATTTACCAATTCTTGGTGCTGAGGAGACCACATGAATAAGACACAACAAGCAGTATTTGGGGGTCAGGGACAAGTTATCTAATCTCTTTAAGTCTCGGTTTCCTTGTCTATTAAATGAGATTAGAACTATTCTTTCATCACTGCAGGGCTGTTCTAAGGGGTAGATGAGAAAACAGAGAGGTAGATGAAATACTCAGCACTGTGCTTAAGAGTAGAAAGTGTTCAAAAATGTTAATTTTATAGGACTTAATATTGAATGAAGTATCAGTTATCTCTAGCAGTGTATCCCAGGAACTCTCACAGTGGTTCTTAGATTTTCTTGAAACTCCGAACTCTTTGAAATCTGGCAAAAGCTATAAAACCTCTCCTGGGGGAAGGTAGAGGGGTCACATGCTCACATGCTTAACATGATTTGCACGTCTTTGTCTTTCAGAGTCTGTCTACTAATTTCTGACCTGGAGTTATTTCAGATGTTTCTTCCTATCCATAATTACATTCTTGAGCTTCCCTTGTGAAAGTTTTTCCTGATTCTTACTGAGCTTACTGAGAAGTCCTTCTTTCTTTTAGAACAGAGCATAATCTCCTGTGAACATTTGTAATAAACAAAGTCTATTATCTGACCGCAAACCACAAAACAAAAAACCTGACTACATTGGCTTAAAAACACGGGTTTGTTTTTCTCATAAAATGAAAGTCTGGAGGCAAGTGGCTGCTGGCGTTGGCTCGATACTTCAGTGTTAGGGCAAATGTGTCTGTGATCTCCTTGGCCTTTCCATCATGATTTGTAAGTGGCTTCTGCAGGTGATACTGCCGTGACTGCATTTGAGGCAAGAAGAAGGGAAAGAAGAGGGAACAGTATCTGAGTCAGGAAGACCAACCTTTCTCAGACCATCTCCATATGATCCCATTCACATCCCAGTGGAGGAGACTGCGTCTCTTACCTATCCTGCAAGCTGCATGCCACAAAGACTGGAATAGCAAGGATTTTGAGTTTGACTCGCTCATTACCACCTCAAACAGATTTTGTTTCTGTGGGTAAGGGAGAGGAGGAAGGGATAGGTATTGCAGCCCAGAGCACTGTTGGCCACGCGAAGGAAACAGCCTAGAGCAGGTTTCATAAACCCAAAAGTAGTTAGAAAATAATCAAAATATAGGGGGTCTCTCTCAACACATTTTTAATAAATGAACAAGTTTATTTATCTGACTCTAAGGTCCCCATTAAAAACATGAAATATGAGGTACCTTTTTTGCATTTGTATACCTAAAAATAACCATTTACCTCATTCTAATTCACCTAAGGATTGTTTTAACTTCTCTGCCTCTGGGACGTGAGTTTTCAAGCCTTGTGTTTTAAAATTTAGAAGTTGCTCTGAAAAATATAACTTATCTCACAAACACCATGATTTCAAATGAGAATATGTATGAAAGATGGACAAAGAGAGTGTGGGGTGCAGCATGTAGCCTGGAGCTGCTAGAGGAAACTAGGTGAACCACCTGTGTGGCCTGCTCCCCGACATGGGCGCTAAAAGCAACAACTGTTTTAGGTTGATACATAGCGGAGTTCTGACCAACGGGCTGATGGTTTTTGTCAGTGTGAAAAAGCTGGCAAGAGCTGCCTGAAGCGTTGTCCTAAGAGTGAGGCTGCATCTGGACTCTGAGGGAAGGGCCCTGATCACTGTTCAAGCACTAGCATCACGGCCTGAGGCAAGTGGCTGGGGCCAGAGTTTGTTCTGCACTGTTTGGCTGCTGATAGAAGCTGATGTTTAAAAGTTTTCTGGGGGCGCCTGGGTGGCTCAGTGGATTAAGCTTCTAACTCTGGCTCAGGTCCTGATCTCACGGTTTGGGAGCTCAGGCCCCACGTCAGGATCTGTGCCGACAGCTCAGAGCCTGAGGCCTGCTTCTGATTCTGTGCCTTCCTCTCTCTATCTTTCTGCCCCTCCCCTGCTTGTGCTGTTTCTCTGTCTCTCTCTCTCAAAAATAAATAAACACTAAAAATTTTTAAAAATTAAAAGTTTTCTGTCTTGCTAGGAGGCCCCTTTGGCTAGAAGAGCAGGCTTTTGTTGGGGCTGTGTCTGTACTCCCTAGGTGTTCCTGGGGGGTGCTGAATTCTTCAGCTTTAAACCTAAGATAAAGGAGATTAAAAGAGAGAGGGAGAGACAGAGGGAGAAAACTCATCAACATGCTATTTCTTGGGTCCCCATATTCCTAGGCAGTCTTCTTTCACTACTTTTTAGAGTTTTCTCATATTTGTTTTATACATAATATCCAGGGATTTTAGTCCTACTTAGTGAGAGCAATAGAGACAAGGGCATCTACTTCATCTTCCTAGAAGGTGAAGTTTCCTGTGCTGAATTACCAAAAGCAAAGCAAAGCAAAGCAAAGCAAAGCAAAGTAAAGCAAAGCAAAGCAAAGCAAACCAAACCAAACCAAACCAAGACAGCTTCCATAGACAAAGTGGCAGATCTGGAGATGCCCCGTATACCTCTCCTAGGCTTCATTCACACTGGACATCTGTTCATTATGAAAGCACCTTCTACCCCTTGACACGGGTAACAGATTGGAGTTATGAAGGACTTACCTTCCACCAATTTCATGAGTTGTAAAAAATAATTCAATTGTTTATTTATGTATGTGTTTATTATGGAAAACTAAATGTCTATATGCCATAGTGAAATTCTTACTTATGGTAGGTATTCAATAAGTCTTTAGGAAATATTTACATGAATTGAAA
>NW_027532617.1:2366503-2412149 GCF_008692635.1 Crocuta crocuta | reverse complement strand
TATCCACAAATATATCACAACACATTATTTGAAAAATATTTAAGCCACTAATTTTCCCCAAGCCATGAAAGAGAGTATGTTCCTGACGGAATTCTCTGTCCCCACTACCGAAAAATGGTATCAAGAATTAAGGACATGGGAACTTTTTTCCCACAAACCATGCTTAAGACTTCATGCCTTAATAGAATGACAATAGAAAACATTAGTGAGAAATCCCAGGGGGAGATCACAAATTGGAAAAACTTGGATCACAGCAGGAAAGACAGCATGCATTAATGATAAATTCAGGTAGAGGTGGTCAATAGGGCAAAGCAGAACTAGTCGTTCTAGAACCTTCACTATGTTTCTTCAGTACTGTGTTTTTTAAATGTCAAATACAAGGTTACAATGACAGTTGTCAGCAGAGAGGAATTACAGAGCTGCAAAACCACTCACTCAATCTCCATGATTTAGCCCTCATCCCTCAGGGAAAAGTCTAAGTCAACAACACACAGATAACATTTACCTGACATTTTCTCTTTCTTCACCTTGCTTGGTAATTCACCAGTAATTCACATTCCCTCGGGCACACCTCTTGGGATCAATTTAATTCTCCCGAAATCTTGAGACAAAGAGAGAAAACGGACAACTTCCCTTCTGCCTCTAGTCTTCATTCAGACTCTGTTCACTGAATGACCTCACTCTTACCTTGGAATAAAAAGACTAAACATGTCAGGAAAGCAAAGGCAACCACAAGCAGACAGTGGATAAAGATGTGGTGTTCACACACACACACACACACACACACACACACACTACTTGGCAATCAAAAATAATGAAATCTTGCCATTTGCAACTATGTAGATGGAACTAGAGGGTATTATGCTAAGCAAAATTAGTCAGAGAAAGACAAATATATCACTTCACTCATATGAGGACTTTAAGATGCAAAAGAGAAGAACATAATGGAAGGGAAGCAAAAATAATATAAAAACAGGGAGTGGGACAAAACATAAAAGACTAAAATATGGAGAACAAACTGAGGGTTACTGGAGGAGCTGTGGGAGGGGGATGGGCTAAATGGGTAAGGGGCGTTAAGGAATCTACTCCTGAAATCATTGTTGCACTGTATGCTAACTAACTTGGATATAAATTAAAAAAATAAATTATATAAAAAATCATGTAGCGTGAAGGCAGGAGCTAACAATCTTTGGTGAACTATACTACGTCTCTGTGTTTATGTCTACTTTGTCTGATGCAACATGGATTTTTTCTTATTATTTTTTACTGTGTGTTGTGATTTCAAGAAAAAGTTCAAAAAAAGAAATAGGCCTAAAGTGTATTCTCAGAATGAGATTACTAGGTCATAGAGCAGGTACATTTTCAACTTTCCTAGGTTTTAATAAAGTGCTTCCCAAAGTGGTTGTACCAATTCATACTCCCAAGTTTTGCAAATCAGTCATATCCAATAGTGCTCTCTGAGAATTCTCATTCCCTCATATTCATACCAAAATTTAGTGTTGCAAATCTAGTAACTTAGTTAAATTTTTAATTCAGATAATTTGATTGCTTTAAAATATTCTGTTTTTCTTTTAATTTCTATATCCTTAATTATTAGTGAGTCCTTAATTAATAATTGGTGAGGCTGTGTTTCCCTTTATATATTTTTGGCTATACTGGTTCATTTTCTGTGATTTGTCTGTTTATATCCTCTTCTTATTTTATGTTGGATTATTTGTCTTTTTATTATTGGAATTTCTTATATATTCTGGATACTATCCTTTTGTCTGTAACATCTTTTCCCCCTCTTTTCTCAGCAGATTTGACTGTGTCAGTTTTCTTCTTTATGTATTATGTTTTTGTCTCATCTAAAAAATAACTTCTGACTGAATTTATAAAGACATTTTCTAGAACTTAATTCAATTTTTTCTGCATGAAAATATTGTCCCTTAACCATTCATAGACTAATCCATTCTTTTTCCACCAATACACAATGCATTCTATGACTTTATACCAGCTTCCATACATAGGCATGCTATGCCTGGAGCACCAAGAATACAGCCTTGCACTAGAGAAGGCAGAAGAGAAAAATTTTAAAACAATAATGAAACTGGCTCTCATTCTTCTTTTATTTTTATCATGTGTAAGCAATTCTAAATAAGGTCAGTCTCAAAATACTCCTAACTGCTAGCTGGGCAGTTCTCTTGCTCTCCTCCCCTATCTTGCTATATATGCACTTTTTTATCCTGTCCTATTAATAAATTTGTGTGTCAAATCTAAAATTTGAAATTTGTGCATCAAGTTTGTGCATATGAACAAATATGCCACATTGCTCAAATTCTAAGATGTATCTATCATAAGCATTGATATCTGATAGGACGAATTTCCCTTCCTTTTTTCTTTTTTTAAAGTAAGTCCTGTTCTTGACCTTTTTCTCATCCATATTGATCTGTCTAATTCCACAAGAACAAAACCTGTTTATGTTTTAATTGCATTGCGTTGAACTTATAAATCAATTTTAAGAGAACTGTCATCTTCTGACATATTTGATATTCTTATCCATGTATTTTATTAAACTTTTCATTTTGTTCTGTCTTCATTAATACTCTCAGTACTATTTTGCAACTTTCTCTCAAATAAGTCCATGTGTCATTCTTAGATGAATTCCTTCACACCATGGATGTTTGGTGGTTATTTTAAATGGATTTTTCCTGCTATAATTTGGTTATTTCTGGTATATAGGATTGTCATTGATTTTTGTATAATGAGCTTATATCAGGAACAAGTCTGAGCTACTTCTAAAGTTTGTCTCTGGATTCCACTACATCTCTTCCTTTGGCTCTATATTTTTATTTCTCTTGTCTAAGTGTAACACCTAATAGTGGTAGTAATAACAGGCCACATTCTGATTTTAAAGAGAATTCTTCTTAAATTTCATCATTGAATAAGATCCTTGCTATAAGCTATAGTAAATATCCATTATGAAGGTAAGGATTTTTCCTTCTTATCCTGCTGGATTAAGAGGTTTTAATCACTAATAGATGTTGGGTTGATATTTTTATATATAGTAAGATGATAAGATGTTAAAGTAAAAATTAAAATAATAGATTTTCTAATATTAAATAATTCTTGCATTCCTTGTGTAAACCCAATCTATTAATGGTGTATTTTGGTATATTTTTACTGATTTTTTTTAGGACTTTCCATCTATGTTTATTAAGTGAGATTAATCTGTATTTTTCCTACTTCACTCTAATTGTTTAGTTTTCCTCTGAAGCTTTTATGAGCTTGATAAAATATGAGTAATGCTCTCACTCTTCCTAGTGTCTAGAATTATTTGTCTTACACTGAGATTAACTGAAGTTTAAAAATTTAGTAAAAACTTTCTTTATCCATGTGTAACTTTGAAGTATGTTTTCAAAATCTCCCAATGTACACTTTTATGTTATCTTTTTTATTACTGATTTATAACTTAATTGCTTTAAGATCAGAAAATGAAGGTGTTAAATAGCAAATTTTTAATACTTATTGACCCTTGCTTTATGCAATTAGAACAGGGATGGCATGATTACATAATTTTTTATTATACTTGAGAAAGATATATAAAATATCCTTGGGTGAACTGTTCTATGTATGTCTTTTTGATTAAGTTATTTTTGTTTGCATTTTCCTTACTCCTATTAATAATTTGATCTATCAATTATTGAAGAGGTTTACTAAAATCTCCCATTATGGTGGTAGATTTGTCATTTCTCTGTATATCTGTCAAATTTTTGCTTTATGTATTTTTAAATTATGTTATTTCATGTGTATACTTTTGAAATGGTAGAGCTTCATAATTATAAATATTTAGGAATTAATTCTGCCTTAAAGGCTACTGTCTGGATATTAATTAAGCTATACTATCTTTCTTTGGGTTAGTATTACTTAAATTTATGGTTCTACTCCTGTCTAGACTCATTGGTAAGGCAAGTTAACCCAATAAAACATAAAAATATGATTCTAGAAAGACAATAAAATTTTATGAACCTCAGTTGCTTCACTTCTATAATAGGTATTTTGATTATGATGATCTCTGATATCCTTTAAAACTCTTAACATTCTATGATCTTCCACCTTTTCTACCTAGACTTGTACTGTGCCAAAGTCCTCCATTTACTCTAACTTGTATTTGTCTAGCTTGAAATAATATGAATGTTCAGATATTCCAGGTAATTCCATCTCACTAAGTGGAAAGAGAGATCAAAAGTCCAGGATATTCTTTTGAAATCATCAAAAAAATATATTATTTTTACAACAATGGCTTTCATCATAGTCACACAAATCAAATATCCAAGTGGAAACTTGTCTTGGATTTTGGTCTGTTCTACAAAATCTTTGGATCATTAATGGCTAAGTAGAAGCAGAGAGAAGAAAGTTCAATGTGAGGGAAACAAGGGCAGAGATGATACCTTTATCTCAGCAGGAGAAGGCAATTTACAATAATTTGTACACCATTACCTGTATTCTTGCCAAATACATTTCATTCAAAGGCTGCTGGCCAGCAGGCTTATCATCAAATATGACATAATTCAATAAATAAATATTAATGTTGTATGTCCTTTATAAAGAGTAGTAAAAATTTAAAGCCAGAAAAGATATTAGGAATCATCAGTTCCAGACTTTTCATTTTAGAAACAGAAAATTAGAAGCCAAAGAAGGAGTGATTACCATATTATTTGTTTTTATTATAGTATGCTTCTGATTTCGTGTATTGATCATTAATTTCTTTTATCTAGAACCTGCGAGAGAAGTCCTACCTTAGGCCTATGTAGATGTATAACTCCCTTTTCACTATGTTAGCCAAATTGAATATTTTGGATTATAAAAACTTATTTTTGTTCACTCTTCATAATTTTTAATATTATATCCTTATACGCATTTTAAGAAAGATTCAGAAACTATATTGAGATACTATAAATACTCTGACTCAAAGATTTTGAAAATTATTCTCTGTATCAACTTGAAAATGTTTCTTTTTTTTTTTTTTTTAAGAGAGAGAGACAGAGTGAACAGGGGAGGGGCAGAGAGAGAATCTTAAGCAGTCTCCATGCCTAGCATGGAGCCAAATGTGGGGTTTGATCTCACAACCGTTAGATCATGATCTGAGCTGAAATTAAGAGTTGGAGGCTTAATCGACTGAGCCATTCAGGTATCTCAGAAATGTTTCTTCTTAATTCAACTGTTTTCCTCTCCCTGGGGCTGACAGATGTTGGGTTTTTGTTCCTTATCATTGTCATAAATGATTATGGCTTAAGACTTTTCATATTATAAATTTATGCTGACCCTATTTCAGTTTGATTGCCTTCAAAATACCCCTTCAAGGATTTGAGGGGTAAATATTATTGGTATTGAGTTATATGACTTCCTGTACTCATTCCTAATAGTTTAAAATATGAATGGAATTATAAAACAACTAGATTTTTAAAAATTCACAATAAGCTCACCCATCAGAGAAAAGAGTTACCAAGAATTCTAGCTTTTGGAAGCTTCTGCATAGCCCTATTTCTTGCAATGCATACTACTCCAGAAATAAAAAATATCCTTAAAGATTGTCTGGGTCAATGGTTCATAAAGTGTAGTCCCAAGATCGGATTCTCAATCAGAATCTCTGTGGGGAAGGTAAGGCGATCCATCAAAGTATATTCTAACATTCTCCCAAGTGATTCTGACACACATTTAAGTCTGAGAACCATTAATCCAGGCCATCTTCCACCATCTCTGTCTGCTTTTTTGTAAACAGGGGCAAGTGAAGTACCAAGAGTTACTACAATCCCTTGTGCCTTGAATATTCTGATTCCCTGACTTTCCTCAGATTACATAAATACCACTAACAGACACAGATGAGAACATGCATCTCCTTACTCATGTATAACTTAGGTGTAGAAAGATAGAATGTTAGAGGTAAAAAGTACTTAAGATCAATGTATTCAATGTGTTTTATGTTCCTCTGCACTTATGCTTACTAGTTATTACACTCATAATTGTTTATTTAATGTCTATTTTTCCTATTAAACTATTTTAATCAAAATGGATCATAATGGATTCTCAGTGTCTGCACAGTAATCTGTAATATGGTAGTGCTTAGTAAACATCTATTGAGCAAATAACGATTGACTATATAAATGTAATTCCAGAGAATAATTCCAGGGACTCATAATTATACTGGGCTTCAATCATATACTTTTTCTAAACTGGTGAACATTAATAAAAACATTTATGTTCTGCTAATCATTACACATAGATAAACTGAGAGATTTGGAAGAAGTCACTGGCAGGTAAGGAAGAATAATTTATATTATTTAGAAGTATGTTCTAAAGTGTCCTGAAATAGGAAATTCATGGCATATTTGGCTTACTTGTGACTCACAGAGACCCTGGAACACTGGAAGAATGTTATGTTTCTACAATAAAAGAACAATTCAGAAGAAAGAATAAACAATTTTTATATGTATGAACCTCTATTATTTAACCTTGGCATTTATAAAAATGCATCTCCACTTTAATAGGTAAATCAGCTATAATTCATATTGACATTAATATGAATGTACATATACATATACCATCATATGTCAATTTCTCCTCCTTTGGGTTAATTGAAAGCTATATTCTAAAAGAAAATCTGAAACTTTACAAGCGTACCTAGAATAATCTTCTGTTTTTATGAAGACATAAAGATCAGGCTTCTAACAAAAATCAAAACATCAGAGTTTTGACCAGACCAAAAACCAGAAACATATCACATTATAGTTCACTGGGAGGGCTCTGCAGCCAGACATCCGTATTTACATCCTCTGATATGTACTGGTTGTGTGACCTTGGGCACATGCCTCCTTTTTCTTTTTTTAAAAGGTTGGATAACAATAGTATCTTACCATAAGGATAAGAGGATTCAATGCATTATTACATACTTAAAGTATTTAGACATAAATGTTAGCTGTTATTGTAGAAAATAGAGTGCTAATTTAGGACCTAAGCCAAGTTTTCACTATTAAAAGTAAGCTGGCAACAAAGAAGTTCTTACAAGTAACCAGATTTATGTTCTAAGTATGGATCGCCCCCTGGTCTTTCCTCTGATCAGCCCACCTGAATTCACAAGATCCAAGTCAACCAAGTGGCATTTTATGTGAAAGTACATTGAAAATGGCAAAACACTACAGGAACAAAAGATAATGACAAAATAACAAATATTCAAATTCTTTGACTAGCCTTCAGTGCTTCTCTGGCCTCTTCCTTTGCCACTCTCTGCATCCCTCACTGGGCTCTAGGCCTCTGAACGTGTTATTCTTCCCTGTGCTTAGAAAGCTGCTTCCCAGCAAATGTCCTAATCACCCATGGCTTATCTTTCAGGCTCTTAAACATCATTTCCTCAGGAAGCTTTATTTCAATTAGAGAGAAGGTAGGAAAATAAGTCCCCTGTTATATCCCTTCATACTTACTGTGTTTAGGCTATATTTATAATAAATTATAATGTGTAATGTTTACCTACTGTGACAGACCTCAAGTACCCCAAAAGTGAGACCTGTGTCCATCCTGTTTTACACATAGTAGGAACTCAAAAATTGTTGACTGAGTGGCTGAAGAAGACATCTAAATATCTGGTAATGAATAATGTAAAAGAAAATAGTAAGGAGAAAAACCAGAATCCCCATGTTTTTCAACACAATTCTTTTACTTGATGGACCTCAACAAAAAAATCTCCACTGGCATTTGTGGGAAAAGAAAATGTTTTTGAAGTCTGTCCACAGTAAATAGATGAAAAGGAAGACTGGTGCTGGATTTTTCCATAAACATACTGAAAAATTAAGCTGCTTCTGTATACATATTTCTAATTGTATGTAAACATACAATGAGGGCATGTTTTCCTTTCTTGTGTCTTAGTATGACTATAAATATTATTTTTGAAATCAGTAATTATTTGATTACTAATTAATTTTGGATTCTAAAAATATCTCACTGGTCCCCATACTCACCAAAACTCTAGTGGAAGTCTTTGCAACCATGCCAGACCCACCACACTTAGCAGATGCAGCAGCAACTGCCAAAGGATAAAGCAAAGATCCAGGTACCTTCTCTTGGTTTCTTTATAGTTCAGTGACAAAACTGTAAATTTGGATGTTGCCCAAATTTAGAAGAAATAGCAAGATTGTTTATTTGAAATACTTTTTTAGGCCCAAATAATGTCTTGTAAGAGAAACAAAACCATTTATCTAAGAAAGGACAGAAAGTACATTTTATCCTCAGCAAACATTATAGTAACTAGATTCAACTTGGAGAATAATGAGAGCTGATGTACCTGGGGGGAAGTAATCTAAAACAGAGCTAGTCAATTGCTGTAAAGGTACTTGAAAACAATATTAGTGAATAAAACCAGGGGTTAGTAATGGGAAACAAATTGATGAGAATTAGCAGACAGACAGTATGGAGTCTGCAGAAAGTCAGTTAGGAGTAACTGCAGAACTTCAGGGAAGTGAGGGACCCCAGAGTCGGGCTCGTCAGCCACCCCTCTTCTCCAAAATGGCCCTGGATCAATTGGCATGTCTTTTTCTTGCTCTCCCCATCCGTATCTCCATTTCAGAAAGCATCCTCACCTTTTTGGTACCTACACTTCCTCATCGCCCCACCAACAGACCGAGACAGTGTAGAACATGAAAGAGGTACAAGATAGATGCCAGAGTACATGGGCATTCAGCAAAAGTTAAATGATGGGCCCGGGGTCTCGCAGGTAGTAAGTTCAACACCATGATCCCAGACTGAAGTCCATATATCTTCTACCATCTCCTCTAGTTTCTTGCTGTCCTCTCTTGATGGGGCCTTTCTTTCAGTTATAAGATAAATTTCTGGGGATCGAATGTATGGCATGGTGACTATAGATAAAAATATTATGTCTATTTGAGAGTTACTAAAAAAAGTACGTCTTAACTCTTACCATACATACACTCACAAATATGGTAATTGTTTGATAGGATGAATGCATAACTAACTGTATTATAGTAATCAATTTTGCAATATATGTGTTTAATTTATAAAATGTTATATGCCAACTATATATCAATAAAATTGGAAAAAATTTAATAAATTCAATAAAAGAAGTACTTATTTAATGTTTGGGAATATTAGCCATCTTTTCCTCTCAGATTGGCTATTCCTTAAGTCACCACCCCTTGCCAGCCAGCCACTGTTCTCACCTAAATAGACCATTAGATTCCATGGAAGTTTCTAACCTAATTGAGAATTTTGAGAATATTTACAAAATGTAACCATAAATATGGACATTGGGTTTTTCCCTATAGCATTTTTAACAAGTGTTCATCCAAATTCTATTTAAACAACTTCCAAGGCAAATATATAAATACATTAGCAGGCAGCCACTACTTATGTTGAATATTATTCATTCATTCATAAATTCATTCATTTAATCAACTTTTTAAACACCTATATGTGCTGAATAAAAATGAGTAAGACATGTTTCCCTCTTCAAAATACTCAGTCAAGCTGAGAGAGGCTTATGCATATTAAATTTTGCAACAAAGCCACTACAAAATTTTATTTTTAGTATCTGTTATAGATGTACATGATATCAAGGATTCTCCCTTTTAATTAAAAAAGGAAGAAATAAGGATGAAGTAAAATAATTGTCCCAAATATATTTTTATCAGTTTTCTTGATAATCAGCCTTACTCAGAGGATTAACATTAAAAAAAAAAAAAAAAGAATGTGTCAATCAGAAGGAGGCTTGATGAAACTTTTAAGCAGTCTCTTAAGACCCAATGTCAGCAGGGCCTTTTATAGGTGACATTCAAGGGAACCAGTTTGATTTTTGGATTTTTCTGAAAGTTACATATCTGTATCTTTACTGTAATAATATATACATCAGGATATCTCAGCCTCCTACCACTAAATAATCAAATTCCTATAATTAATTCCTCTTCTTGATATCATGTTTGACTAGCAACCTTCTGATAATTCAGCTTCCAGAGTGGCTCACTCATGGGGACTGAAGATAAAACTCAGTCTAGTGCTATTATCTATTCTCTCGAGCATTGATAGCTTACACTGCAATTTAAGAGTCTGGCATTCATCTCCTGAAACTTTGTCATCACAAGTCACTGTCCCCCTGGGGGACTATCTCTGGAACACTGACATGAACGGATTTGGAATATGAAAGTTCTAAGCCTTGTACAATAGGGTATTCCCTGAAGATATACACGGACCACTGTGGCAGTAACAGTTCCACTGCTGGGAGTTACCTGAGAGGCACCTGGCAACACAAGCTCTTGCTCCTCTGACAACAACAGCAGATTTGTAGGTGTCACAAGATCTAGAGGTGTAGTTTTGCCAGTGCTTCTGGACACCCTTTTGTGTATTTTCCTCTTCAATCTTATAGGCTTTTTCAATATTGTAAATTTCAATACAAAGCTCAATATTGTAACTTGCCCTTTTCCTTCATAGACCTCCCAACAACTTTTAATAGCTAATTTTTTTTTAAATGTCTACAGTGAATTCTTTTCCTGATTAAAGTTAAGTTGATACAAGGATATTCTTGTATTGGAAATCTTTAGAAAAAAACTTAAATCTTGGTCAGCTGAGCTCCCTGAAAGAAGTTTAATATTGCAATGCTGAGCAAATAAGATACTTTAATAAAACTAAGTTCATGGTTGCTTCCAATAATCTTATACTAAATGAAAAGTATGTGAATGAACAATCTTTCTAATTATACTACACATGTATATAAATAAAATATCACATCTTAACAAGTAGCACATATGACAGCATACAGGATACATAGTTTTATGATAAAAATATGCTACTTTCTTTAATTGAGGAATAATTGACATACAATATTGTATTGGTTTCAGATGTAAAACATAGTGATTTGATATTTACATACATTACAAAATGGTCACCACAATAAGTCTAGTTACCATCTATCACCATACAAAGTTGTTGCAATAGTATTGACCATATTCCCTATGCTGTACATTATATTCCATATCTTATTTATAACTGGAATATTGTAGCTCTTAATTCCCTTCACCTATATAGTCCATTCTCCCACCACCCTCCCCTATGCTACTTTATTGAATACAGCAATGATTTAGTGATACATGAATATTCTTATGACAGAGTGTCATGGAAAATTGACTTCCCATGTTGACCCAATACTCATTAGCCTCCTGTAATCCTACATTAGTGGACTTTGCACCAACATAGAGACTCTATTTCAATGAAAGGGCAGTGACAGAATTATACAAAGTAAGCAGGGATCTGAGCTAAGGATAAGAAAGGTTATATAATAGGGAGAGCCTATGTAGGCAGCAATAATTGAGGGTTAGCAATAATAGAAAGTTAGGAGAGCCACAGATGGAGAGTGGACCTGCTCAGAAACTCCAGGATAAATAATTGTTCTGGAGAAACAAATACAGGGCAGAGTTCAATCAATGAATGAGTAGAGAAGGAGGGTCCAGTCATGATGGAGACCATAATTGGCCATTACAGAAGCGATATGCAGAGATTATGTCTTTATTTATGGTTTCACAGACATTGTGGAGTGGTAGTAGGTGTTATAAGAAGTAAAACAGGATTATATTTCTTTATATTTATTATCATCTTGATTACCAAAGTAAAACATGACCCTTGGAAAAAAAATAAACACTTATAAAGAACTTCAAGATAAATGCAGTAAACTAAACACAAGATCTTCTCTACTTTTTCCTTCTAAACCCCACTAAAATTACATTAAAGAAACTTCGGTGATATACCCCCCACAATGGTAAAGAGAGCAGACAAAGATGGAATAGCAGAGCAGAATTTTCAACAAAATTTTCAAAGAAAGAAGTTGGAACTAGTGCACAGTTAGCTTGTAACTTTCTTGGATTTGCTGTGTGCAAGCCGATGAGGAAGCCAGGAAGAAATGATTTGTTTTTTCCTCAATACTAAAATAAACCTCAGGAACAAGAGGACCCAGTTATTTCTCAATGCAAGGAAGTATGATGAGATCATAAATAGGAGAACAGGCTAAAATTTTGGAGAAGGAGTGATTAGAAACCAGATCTCCTCTGCCACCTGAATAAAGGAAAGAGTTTATTTCCTCCAAGATCTCTGGCTACTCCTTACACCTAGAAAAGAAAATGGAAGATTCTTGTTGGAAAAACGTACCCACTTCAACACTTTAAGTGGTTCAACAAAAAGTCAGTTCTCCACCCATTTATTCACTTATGAATCAAGAAGCTCTGTCAAAGCATAGAGATCTTACAAAAACCTTTTCTTCACTAGTAATTCCATGTTAATTATAAAGACATATTCCCTAACTATCTTGGGAAAGCCCCTAATCTGAAAGACAGACTGAAGTAATAGGGAAAAGAAATAAGAAAGAAACAGAAAATATCAAAAGCAGGAGATAGTTTCAAAAATTAATCTCTATATTTTCAGAATGATCCATATGAAGATAAAAGAATATGCTATTTTTAAAGTTTATTTATTTATTTTGAGAAAGAGAGCAAGCAGGGTAGGGGCAGAGAGAGAGGGAGAGAATCCCAAGCAGGTGCCACTCTCTCAGCACAGAGCCCGATGTGGGACTGAAACTCACGAAAAATGAGATCATGACCTCAGAGTCAGACGTTAAGCCGACTGAGCCAACCAGGTACCTCCAAAATATATGTCATTTTTAAAAAAGTAACAAAGCATAAACAGAAAGTTCTTGCATTAAGAGCCATGAGAACAATCTAAAATAGTCAATAGAAGATCAGAAGATAAACTTGGAGAAATCTACCAGAAATCAGAAAAAATAAAGAGATGGAAGACAGATGAGAAAATTAAAGGCTCAATTCAAGAAGTCCACCATCCAACTCAAATAGGAATTCTAGAAAGAGAGAAAGTAGGAATAAGAACATTTCCCATAACTGGGACATAATCTTTTTGAGAATGAAAAGACCACTAAATATCCACTTAGTAAGTGAAAAAAAAATTCTCAGAAAGGTAGAAGGTACACCATTGTGAAATTTCAGAATACAAAGGGAAAAACTATTCTAAGATCCCTAGACCAATAATAAATAAATAAAAAATAAAATATTTGTACAACAAATCACTAATTACAATGCCACTGGATTTTTAACCCCAAAAGTGGAAGTTGAACAACATTTAAGTATTATCTTAAAACTTCTGAGGGAAAATTATTTCAGCACTCTGAAATTCAATAACCAGCTAAACTATAAATCTAGTTAGTATATGAGCAGAATGACTGTATTTTTCAGCTATGAGTAGTTTCAACAAATTTATCTCCTATATGTCCTTTGACATTGAGCCACTAAGGATAACACAAAGCAACAAATTAAAAAATGGAGAAAAAACAAACAAACAAACAAAACCATTTAAAGTAGGAGGGAATAAAGAAAATTTCCAGGATCACAATAAAGAGAAGTTCCAAAATAACAGCCATGAATAATCCCTACCAGTTAAAGACTTCCTATAAATTATATAGGAAGATGGAAGACTCCAGAAGTGGTGTCTCTAAGAAAAAACAAAACAACAACAACACAACTGGCATGTTATTACATCTGTGCATATGAAGAGGAGTTCTATATTTCTATCAGAGAATTTACAAAGATTAGGCTCATGAAAAGTTAACAAGAAAACATGAACTTCAAGACAAATGTATGAATAAGGAAGAAAATGTAATCATAGTAAGCTATGCAGTTTAACAATGAGCACTATTTTTTTTAACTATAATAAATGCAACACGGAATACTGAGCCTTCAAAATTTATGACAGGTATTGTATGGTTGATGGAAGGGGAAAGGTTTGTAATTGTTGAGGAAAACATAAGGAAGAGAAATCCTAATACGATATTATAAAAAGTCAATAGAAGTCACCTAGAATCAACAAGTAAAGAAATAGCAAGTTAAGTAAGTTACATGGAGATAACCACAGGAAAAACAGATTTAAAAAGTTGAAAGTTGTTGCTTTAGGGAAGTTGAATAAGGTGGGGAAAAGCAAAGCTTTACTTACTTTTAATTCATTTAGTATTATTTGAAATTTCAAGCAATGCATGGGTATTGAATTGATAGAAATAAATATTTAATTAAGAGGAAAGAAAAAACAGTTAAGAAAAGAGAAGGCAAAATTATTTGCCATTTCCCATTCACTGATAATCACTATAAAATATTTTTGTATGAATCCTTTTGGTCAGTTTTGTTCTATGTATAAATATCAATATACATTTTGATAAAGTGAAAATAGAATGCATTTTTTTAAATTCTAGAATTCTGAACATATTCCATACCATACATATTTCTTTCACATACAGTAAGTACATGTCATTTGATTTTAGGAACACATCACAATTTATTTACTCATCCTCTATTTGCAGAAATTTAGGAATCTTCTAATAACTCATAATTATAAATAGCATTACTATGAATATTAGCCTTACATTTGCACATCTTCTAAACATTGTTCTTAGGATTAAATTTTTTTCTTTAATGTTTTATTTATTTCTAGGAGAGAGAGAGAGAGAGAGAGAGAGTGAGCAGGGGAGGGTCAGAGAGAGAGGGAGTCACAGACTGAAACAGGCTCCAGGCTCTGAGCTGGCAGTCAGCACAGAGCCCGACGCGGGGCTCGAACCCACGAACCGCGAGATCATGACCTAAGCGAAAGTCAGACGCTCAACCGACTAAGCCACCCAGGCGCCCCAAATTTTTATAATTTTCTAAGAGTTTCTATAGTTTTCAGCTATTGATTTAAAGATGTAAGCCAGTGTTTCTGAACGTTTTTTTCATTATTACTTACCAAAGAATTTTTTAGTTTTCCTAATCACCCTCTCATGTAATATATATATATTTATATATGTTTATAAATTTATATATATTTATATATATAAAGTTTATTTATTTATCTTAAGAGAAACAGAGACACTGTGAGTGGGGGAGGGGAGAGAGAGAGGAGGACAGAATCCCAAGTAGGCTCTGTACTCAGTGAAGAGCCCAATGTGGGGCTTGAACCCATGAAACAACAAGATCATGACTGGAGCTGAAATCAAGAGTCAGATGCTCACCTGACTGAGCCACCCAGGCACCACTATTATATATTTTTATGTATACATTTACATAATTTAAATATATTATTTACATAAATTAAAAGAATAAGATTCCCTCACCACCAGTTCATCCCCCACTTAAAGGTGATGTCACTCCTCTTGAAAATGTATTACATTCATTGGCTTTCAGTACACATTACCAAATTGTCCTCCTCAAAGATATTATCAGTGTCATCAGCAACATGTAGAGGTACATTTCTCCACTTCCCCAGAAAATAGTGTTTATAAAACAAATATATAATTTTTTCAAGTGAAAGTTTTTCAATGCAAATTTTAAAATTACATAATCTGTTTATACATACTCTTTAGCACCAAACTCTAAGAATTAAAATATTTACTTGCTACAGGCTTTGTCCTGCTCTTATGGGAAAATAGCTCATTTCAAACTTTCAAGCAATTTACATTTAGAAAGTGTCATCATGGTTATCCCTATAATTTAGACTGTTTTTAAGTCAATTTGTTATTGATTCAACCAGAATGGTCAATTATATCCTGTAGATCTTCTTTAGTTCTCAAATTATTGACCTGGTCAAGTCAATTTGTAATTAGACAACTTTTTAAAAGTGCTTTCTCTCCATAACTATAATGTTAGCTTTCAGACTGTTGTGAGTTCTCTCAGACTTCATGATTATCTGGGTCTAATACTGTTTTTATCTAAAGCAATTATGTTTTAATGAGGTCTACCTTATGTTTGTAAAAGAAGTTAAAAGAATTACTTCAAACACTTCAATCTTGGACTGGGTTTCTAAGTTCAGTATTAGGTAAGAATCACATGAAACTGTCATTTCTGAAGTCCAAATGATTAAATACCAGCAATTCTATATGGTTCAATCTAATAGTTTAGTCTCCTTTTACATGCCCTAGAAAGGAAATGAGGGTTTATAAAGTAGTAGAACTGCTTAGGCCCAGACATAAAGATTAAAGATTAAAAAAAATTTTTTATGTTTATGTTTCACACACACACACACACACACACACACAGAGTGTGATAGGGGAGGGTCCGAGAGAGAGGGAGACACAGAATCCGAAGCAGGCTCCAGGCTCTGAGCTGTCAGCACAGAGCCTGATGCAGGGCTCAAACTCACAAACTGTGAGATTATGACTGGAGCCAAAGTTGGCCGCTTAACCTACTGAGCCACCCAGGTGCCCCCTGACACATATATTTTAAATATTATGTTGAGATTCATACTCTTTATAAGGAAGCAATAGCCAAAACAGACAAACCAACCTAACTACAGAGGATTAGATATGTTATTTACTTTAAGATTGATATCAATACTGCATAGCCTCTGTCCTCTGAGTCAGTAAAGTAGATGCAACCCTATCAACTTGTGTCGTGAGGAGAGCATTAGAGCAAAAGTTTGGGAACTGGAAACTGAAATGCATTCCAGGTTTTTTCATATCTCGCCTGTGTGAGTGTCGGCCAATTCCCACTGCTTAGTCATTCTTCAGGTCTCAGTAACAGGTTAGGTATTAGCTCCTCAGAGAGATCTTCCCTGAGTATTTTTAAGGTTGAGGCCTCCATAGCATCCTTTGCTTTCCCTTTTGTAAAAGCATTTATCATACAAAAAATCATTTATGTCATGTCAGTGTTCCTCACTAAGTAAGAGGTATGAGGGTCAGTAGATGTTTGTCTTGTTTATTCTTTTACCCCTGGTCTCTAACACAATGTCTGACACACAATAAATGACCAGTGTGCATCTGTTCTTTGAGTAAGTGAATGAAATGAATCGAATGGTTCAAAACCTCAGTTTTATAGTCTGTAAAGGACATATAATGGTGCATGCCCTACCACTCACAGAGTTGCTATGGTGTTGAGATCAGATGATTGGGTAGAATGGAGTAAGACAAAGAGTGTATATTTTACCTCTCCCCTATGAGACCTCTCCCCAAATCCAAGAGGGTTAATGACATTGTTCTGTAAACTGAATAGCTCTCTACAGGCAATTTTTACTACTATATTTCATATAAGTAAATACTATTATACTTCTATATTTCATATAAGTAAATACTATTATATCCATGGTATGAGGATTTCCTTAAGGTGTCATTCCACTGGACAGGGCCTTTTGTGAGTACACATAATTTGCTTTCCCCCAATTTGTTAAATGTACCATTTCCCCTAACCTCTACCCACTTTGGTGATTTGTTTTCTCTCCCTGGGAACACAGGGACCCTTTATCAGTTAGAGCTCAGGCAGCAAAACAGAAGTCATTCTAGATAGTCCACGCTGTAAGAGTTTGATACAGAATTAGAGGCTTATTCAACCATTGGAAGGGCTGGGAACAAAGGTCAGAAGAGTGGCTACCAAAGATCCTAGCTACCCACAGCACCAAAGTGGGCTTCCCAGAAGGCATCGCAAATGTCAGGGATCTCCAGGAAGCAACCACTAAGGGTCGCAGTGGTGCACAACAGACCATCGATATATAGGACCTTGTCAATGAAGCTGCTGAAAAACTCATGCAGCTGCCCATAAATTTACTGATACTTTCCCCAGGGAATAATAGCTTCTAAAATATCCTTAACTACCATAAAGACAGAAATAGGGGCATCTGGGTGGCGCAGTTGGTTAAGTGTCTGACTTCGGCTCAGGTCATGATCTTACGGTTCATGGGTTTGAGCCCTGCGTCGGGCTCTGTGCTGACCTCTCTCTCTGACCCTCCCCTGCTCACGCTGGCTGTCTCTGTCTCTGTCTCTCTATCTCTCAATCTCTCAATCTCTCTCTCTCTCTCTCTCCCCCTCTCAGTAATAAATAAAACACTAAAAAAATTTTTTTAAAAAGGAAAAAAAAAAGAAACAAAACTTTTGCACATGAATTGATTAGGGGTAAGGGTAAGAATAGCTGCTCTCACTTCTACCTCATTTCCTAGATCCTCATATTTTGGCGACGGAAGAAATGGGAGTATAAACAGCAATAAAGATAACATAATAGCTTGCAAAGTGTAATCAGGCCACCTGAGCTATAAGTGCATCTTCAAAAGTTGCTTTGGGGTAAGAGGGTCCATATAAGGCCTGTGAATCCTGTAGGCATGAGCCCAATAATTGCCTACATCTGTTATATCAACATTTGTAGAATGCTATAACATAGTGAATAAAATTTGGAGGGTTTCCTATCCTTCCCCAGAAGCATATGGGCTTTGCTTCTATTTCTCCTCCAATGGCCTTGGGGATGAGAGGATGTATCATTCTCTCACACTATCACCTCCACAAGGAGTTTAAGGCTGTTTTTTTAGGAGTAAAGAGTCCAGGAAGCTAATGTTATTTTCTACCTGTCTCCCACCTCGTCACATCCATGGTGGGGCCCCTTTCTGATATCCAGGGCAGCGACTTTTTATGTTTTACTCACTGCTATATTTCTAGCACCTAGAATGCTGCCTGGCTGGTACATGGTAATACTTGATTTTGATAATTGGATGAGTGCATAGTAAATAAGGAAGAAGATCATAACTCAAATGATATAATTTGAATTCAGCAAAATACCTTATGTTTGAAAATGTATAGGCAATCTGGAAATTTTCTTTCTCCTAAAAAGATGACCTCATGACAATATGAATTTCTTTCCTGACAATATGAATGTTCTTACCAACCTATCTAAAGTATATTATTCTTTTAAGAACAAATTTATGTTGAAAACATTCACTGATTGCCCAGACTGTATACTGTCATTGTTATTTTAGTAAGAAACACACAATTTTACACTTAATCACTTGCAGAATTTTCATGGTTGGCCATATGCAGACTGGAATTTAAATCTCAGATCTCCCACATTCTAGTTGTGTGAATATGGATCATTCACTTAACCTCTTTTATCCTGTTCTCTCTGCTATATAATTAGGGTAATTGCAAATGTTTACTAGCATTACTATGACTTCACCTTAAAAATTATATATGAGTATACATATATGTACATGCTTAAAAGCTCAGAGAGTATCAGTAGTGAACAATAAACAAAACTTTATTTGTGTTGGTTTTATTTTTCATGGTTCTATGTGATCATATCTTATCTCTGCAACAAAACTGTAAATACTCTAGGATCAAAGGACTGATTTTGAGATTACAAAAATCCTCACAGCAGGAAAACAGTATGCTCTAGTCCATAATTTCTTCACAAATGAATTGTATTTAATATGAAATGTTAACATGGAGGGCAAAAGTATTTTCTATCTTTTCCTCAATTTCTGTTTCACAGAGTCCCTCTCTTCCACTCACCCCCCCTTCCATTTTTTAGTATATCACCCATATCTGGATTAGAATCCAGCTGAGAAACATTTGTTTCATTTTAGCAGAAATAGAAGTAGCACTAGCCTCCAGGAAGTCAAATTCCTTCCATTCCACACACATTTACCTGGTCCCTCTATGCACAAGACACAGGACAGGAGAAAGCATGAACCAGACATGCCTCTTGCACTTAAAAACCCTGAGCATTGGAAGTCATCAGTAGCTTGGGCCTGCAATATGCTGACCTTGCCTATATGGACAAGAAATCTATATTCTAACTGTATACCTTCCTGAAACATTTCATTGTGCTTTGCTCTTGCCCTTTCAAAATAATGACAATACCTTATATTGGTGATTCCAGTAACTGAAGGCATATGTTCTATCTCAGTTTATCTTCGCTTCATCCATATTGGATGGAACAAATACTACTTTTTTTTTAATGGAGAAATGAAGTCTCAGAGGGTTACGTTTCTCTAAATGAATCACACATGTTATTATTGCATGACGTGGAGCCATACTTAAAGTCTTCTGAATATTTACCTGATGTTTTTTTTCCCACAACGTGATAATTAGAAATTATTTCGAACTCTGTATTATGGAAGGAAGAAAAAGGAAGATGCATGTAAGTAGCATAACTAAGTGTTCAGAGGCATCATGGCCTTCCTGGGGGAGGATCTGGTGTAATAAAATGAGTGCAAGAACTAGTGTCAAAAGACCACTTATTAGTGCTGTCATTTCAAAGAAAATAAAATGCCCTGACCACTACACAACTATTAGAACAGCCAAAGCCTAGAACACTAACAATAACATGTGCTGTTGAGAATGTAGAGCAACAGGCCCTCTCATACATTGTTGGAGGAAATGTAAAACAGTACAGTAACTTTGAGAGTTTCTTGAAAGACTAAACATACTCTTACCATATGATACAGCAATCACACTCATTGGTATTTACCCAAAGGAATTAAAAACTCACATCCACACAAAAACCTGCACACAGATATTTATAGAAGCCTTATTCATAATTCCCAAAACTTGCAAGAAACTGAGGTACCTTTCAGTAGGTGAATAGATAAACAGTAGTACATGCAGAAAATAGGATGTTATTCAGCATTAAAAAAAAATTTATCAAGCCACCAAAAATATGGAGGTATCTTAAATGCATATTATTAAGTGACAGAAGCCCATCTGAGATGATTATATACCATATGATTCCTCTTTTACAACATTCTAGTAAAGGTAAAACTCTAGAAGTAGTAAAAAGATCAAAGACACAGAGAAGAGATTGCTTTTGTTGTCTTCATACCTGTATCCATCTCAGGATTGGCCCTTGGTTGATGAGAGTTACCTAGCCCAGATGTGCCTAAGAGGTTCCATTCTGCTTCTTCCAGGGAATCACTCAATTCCCCAAGGAGCCTTGATTCATTGTAATGGAGAACGGTAGTTAGAAACCAAGGTCTGGGTACTGAGAGTGCCTATTTCTTCTGGGGAGTGAGTGCTTCTAGGCTTTCTCAGTGGACAGAGCTAGGGACTATATATGGATAGTAACAAACCCATATGTGTGTGTGTGTGTGTGTGTGTGTGTGTGTGTCTGTATGTGTGTACACACACACACACATATTCACTTCTGTCTTCTACATAGTTCTTAAAATACTTAGGAGTTTATTGCTAATATCAACTCTGATTCATCATCACAGGGTTCATTTTTACTTTCACTCCTGTCCTTATTAGTAATTTTTTTGTCACACAGTGAGAAATATGGCTCTGACTATCTATAATATATTTACTTATTTGTTCAGTCTTAGTATACATATACAATAATTTCAGAATTGCTAACCCACACCACTCTGAGAAATGATTTTACCAATTAGAGTACAAAACTTGTGGACAATTTTTTTGGTTGTTTGTCTTTAGTTCCAGTCAAAATACTGTTTTCCAAAGTTATGTAGGATGGTTTCTTTTTTTCTTATTCCCTTCAGTCTGGTATGAAGTCATTTGTAATACAGTTAGATTCCTTTGTCATAGTCTGCTTTCCATTTTAGGTAGCTGTCATGACCTGGAAAATAGTTTACAGATTTCATATGGTAAAATTCCCTCATTGTGACACACAGTTCTATAGGTTTTAATAAATGCATTGAATTGTATGCCATCACCATGGTTCCATATGGAACAGTTCTGTTAGCCTCAAGATTCCCTCACAATGCTGTTTTATGGTAAACTTCTATTTCCAAGCCCAACTCCAGGCAACCACTGATCGGTGTTCCACCTCTAAAGTGTTTCTTTTTTCTAGAATGCTATATAAAAAAAACCACACAGTGTATAGCTTTTGTGCCCTGCTTCTTTCACTTAGCATAATTTTTGAAATTTATCAACATGGTTTTGTTTAACGGTTGTTATTTTGCTTTTTATTGTGGAGCAGTATTCCATGATATAGATATTATGCAATTTATTTAAATATTTATATGTTGGTAGACATCTGGGCTGTTTCCAATTTTTGCTATTTATGACTAAAGTTGCTATGCACATTCACATACAGTTCTTTATGTGGACATATGCTGTCATTGCTCTTGAGTGAATAATTAGGAGTGGGATTGCTGGATCACAAGGAACTTCCATATATTTACTATAGTGGCTACACCAGTTTATACTCCCACCAACAGAGAACAATGGTTCTCTTTCTCTACATCCTGACCAACACTTGTTATTTCTGTCTTTTTGACAATAGCCATTATGACTGGTGTGAGGTAATATCTCATTGTGGTTTTGATTTGCATTTCTCTGACAATTAATGATATTAGAGCATCTTGCATGTATCTACATGTTTTCTTTGGAAAAATGTTACTCAGAACTTCTCCCCATTTGTTAATTGAAATTTTTTTTTGCTTTTGAGTTGTATGAGTTCATTATGTATCTTAGATATTAGCTCTTTGTCTGATATATGATTTGATAATCTTTTCTCCCATTCACTAAGTTGCCTTTTCATTTTAGTGGTGGTTTCCTTTGCTATACAAAGGAAAAAAATATATAGATATAGATGTATAGTAGATAAATAGTATCTATCTATCATCTATCTATCTATCCATCCATCCATCCATCCATCCATCCATCCATCCATCCAACCATCCATCCACCCATCTGTTGAAAGGCTCTTAATGATATTCTCTGAATTACATATCACATTCTGCAATCCACAGGGATCAAGTGGAATACAAAGATGGAAGCCATGTTTGCTACCAAGCTTTATTGTATTGTATGATCATATGAGGAGTGAGATCAAAGAGGTCAATAATCTGTGGATGCCATTAGCAAATGTGGCAATGCATAAACAGAAGGTCTGAGTGACTCTGTGTGTGTATGTGTGTGTGTGTGTGTGTGTGTGTGTGTGCATGTGTGTGTGCACAAAAGAAAGAGAGGGAGGTCTGGAAAGTGGCTAGCATAGAAAACCTTCTTTCATAGTAAACTCCAAAAGGGCAATTTAACCTCCTGATATAGATTCTACCCCTCTCAATTCTTCTAGACTCTAACTCCACTGACTGACCTATTCTCTTCTGTATATTCAAACTGCTTCCCTCTAGCATATAAACAAATAATCTTTTTTATTTTAAAGAAAAATAAAGGTCTTCCATTGACCTTATAACTCATAAGTATCTCCCTTCTTTTCAGAGGTACTTTTCTGGAAAGAGTATTCTCTGCTTACATGTGGGCAAAAATCAGTGGTTGTCAGGGGTTGAGGAAGTGAGGGATGAATAGGCAGAACACAAGGATTTTTAGAGGACTTAAAACATTCTGTGTGATATTTTTTATGATGGATACATGTCACTATACATTTGTTCAAACCCATAGAATGTAGAACACCAAGGGTGAATTCTAATGTAAATTATGGATTTGGGTGAGTAAGATTATGATGTGTCAGTTCTGTGGATCTTAGTTTTGGAATCAAAAAAGTCACGCCTGACTCCTTACAGGCTTCTTATAATGATCAAATGGCATCATGTATGTTAAAGTATACAAATTTAAGATAAATAGATATGATATCTCTAAACATATTAGCCACTGTCACTATGACTTGGCATAGCTTGCACCTGATATCCTAAATACTATGAAAGTACAACTAAGGCTCACATTCTGCCTCTTGATGCCAGTTTAGCCATGGTTCCAAAGTCAGAGCATAAAAAGACTTGGAAAACAAACAGTCCAGAACAACATGACAGCAGCAAAAACAAAACTGTGTCAGACTGACCTGGAAAAGAATTCTGGTTCAGAGATACATGAGATAGGTAGTCTAGAGAAAGTTCTTAAATTTCTTTTAATGTTATCTTATCTATAAAAATGAAGATGAGATATTTTTAGTATTCTTGGGAGGACTTAATAAGAAATGTAAATAAAACTTCTAATATCATGTCACAGATAGATGTCCTAAACATACTAGCTTTATCATTTTTGTTTCTATTTGTTTATATATTTGTTGAACCTTATTTGAACATCTGCTGTATGCCAGATTTCATGTTGGGCACTTGCCTTTTCTCTCTTCTGCCTCTCACTTTAGAAATGTACCAAAGGCGAAGTGCCCCATCAATGTCCTGCTTTCATAGATTACAATCAGTCAACAACTCATACCCTCTCCTTCTCAAAAAGAGTAATTGATTAGTGAATCCAATGACAAAATGTATTGTAATTTACCAGAAGAAACACCATGAGTAAAGGAGAATCAGGTATGTTCAGCTTTGGGTCAGAGGTGGAAGGAATGACCAGGTATCAGGCAGAACCTGAATATGCCAACCCAGAAAGAAGTGAGAATCAGAAGAGATCTGAATGTGGGGGAAAGAATATTTTTCTTTGCTCATCCTTTCATTCAATATCCATGTATTGAGTCCTATTATTTTCCAGCCTTTCTCAAGGTGTTAAAACTAAGACACCCTTATTGCAACCAGGTGGTGATGCCTGAGAGGAACTTAAGATTTATTACAAGCCATGGCTTAAAGGTAAAAGATTTCAGATGCCATTACCAATCCCTGAAGTCATTTAGTCACCAGTATGAGCTATAATGGATTATTGATCTCATAGACTATAAAGGCTCTCAAAGATCTATCATAGGCTATTGGGTTAATCTGGTGACTGAACATGCATACTTATTTGTCTATTGTCTGCCTTCATTCTCATGTATAATTCCTACTTTTGGAGTTAATGGGAGTTAGGTGCCTGCTTCTAAGGGGAAAGAAATACTTTTTTAGGTTTCATGCTCCAAATCCCAATGAAATAATAACTCAGAAAATAAAGCCTCTGAATGTTTAAATTTGAATCCTTCAAATGTTGTATTCATTTACGTGTCCATCATCATTAAAACTGTTCAGAAATAGGGACTTGGCAATTTCATTTTAATTTCAGAGATTCTCTGTGAAGCTACAGTATATGCATGTTCTAGTTCTTGTATGCATAGTGGTTTCATGTCTTTGTTTTGCATTTGTTTGAGGTGTGTGTGTGTAAAAAAGACAGAGAGAGTAAGAGTACCATGAGGCTTGCCACCAGCATTCTAAAATTAAATACCCTTAACTGAGAGCCCATCTCATGATTTGCCAAGAGTAGATTTTGACTGAAAACTTAGAAGCTCTTAAAAAATGAGCCACATAATGGAAATACCTGTGCAACTGTCACCATAAAGCTGCAAATATGCATCGCCAATGGTCTTGATTTATATGCATGAGAGATTTCAATAAAGAGCAAAACAACATCATGGTGAGCACATCTTTTCTATACAGAAAGTCAATCAAGTGGCAAATTCACCCTAGCCCAGTCACTGACTTAAACAAGAGTGATTTCGCATTGGAATGTATATGTGTATTTATCTTAGAAATTCCTTGTGCAATATCCCAGAAGCCCAGGAAAGTCATACGAAACCAGGTAGATGAGCTGCTTCTTAGTATCGTTCTAGGCAAAGGCAGGATAAAGGAGGCTCATAGATGTTCTAACACAGAACCACTATGAAATCATGGAAACATTGTGGAATCATGCAACCAGATCTAATCTTTCATTTTGTTGAGGAAGAATGTCTGACCCAGAGATGTCACGGGACTTGCCCAAACTCTCCCAGAAATAGGGCAAATCACTGATAAGAATGCATTTCCCTATTTCTTAGACCATTCTGCTGTCCCCTCTCTTATATCTCCTGTTGTACAGGACGGTCTGAAGAATAAACCTATATATAAGAATTATATATAGNGATAAACCACATCTTCTTGATCCATTCATCTGTTGATGGACACTTTTTTTTAATATTTTTTAAAGTTTATTTCTAGGGGAGAGAGAGAGAGACAGCGTGAGCAGGGGAGGGTCAGAGAGAGAGGGAGTCACAGACTCTGAAACAGGCTCCAGGCTCTGAGCTGGCAGTCAGCACAGAGCCCGACACAGGGCTTGAACCCACAAACCGCGAGATCATGACCTAAGCGAAAGTCGGACGCTCAACGGACTAAGCCACCCAGGCGCCCCAAGGTCTATTTAGTTCTAAGAATCATACATAAATGCAGCCTTTCACTAACTTATTAAGTTCATATTACAGCATCTAGAGTATTCTGTAGAAATCTGGTACACTTTTCATTTTGGGTACAAATAAGTAAGACTATCCTAAAGACATTCATGAGAGAAGACACAGCACCATTTTACTGACTGTCTTCAAAGCCCTTTTTGCTTCTCAGTACTTCTCTAAATCCTCACTATTCAAGGTCGTGCTTTAGATACATCTTCTATGAAGCTTCACCTGACTTCTCCCCACCTTGATGTGCCATTTCTACCTTACAGTTGTATTTAAAGTTTATGAGTACACTGTGCATTTCATTTTTTTCTGGTGTTTCATGGAGATTCCCTTTGCCTTTCAGACTAGTTTCATTAGAAGGGAGAAAACATTCTCTGTAATGCAGAGCCTGTTAATCTTTGCCAGCTCTGTGGCACCTCAAGAAAAGGCCTAGCATGTAAATTAGGCTGTGAGAACATCACTGGGATGAATATATGAGGTACTCTTACTGACTCTCTTTATGGATATCTCCACTTGTTTTGACCAAAGCCCATGTTCTGGCTGTAGATTACTGGGTCACGATTTTGTTCACCCAGGCATGAGTTTAGTTACTTGCATATGTAGGCAAGAAGAAGAGAAATTAGCTTAGAAAAGCAAATAATAATAATGATATTAACAATGCCTCACACTTTCACATTTGTATTCATTTTAGAGTTAGGCAATAACATACATTTTCCACATTTACATATCATAATTAATCCTTCCAATAGCTGTTGGATATGTAGTATAAAATAATGGATAGGACTGTGAGTTCTGTAGTCAGACAGACTCTTGTTTTAATTTAACATTCCCCATGATTTTAGTTTCCTCAGTGGGGAATAATAATGCCTTTAAAATAATAAAGGGGGGATAATAATATCCTTAGCTAATGGTAAAGTTTAATAGACATAATGTATATAAAACAACCGCTGGCAGAGAAAAAATAATCAGATCATCATCATCATCATCATCGACGTTGTTGTTGTTATTATTTTTCTTAGAATTATTGATCTATTATTATTACAGAGGAATTACCTCCATGCCATTCTTCTTATTCATAAAATTCTTGGCACTTGACTTAGAGTCTATACTAACAAATTCCTACAATTATCCTGAATGATTGTAATATCTATCCACACTTAGTTCGTTGACCTTCTCATGCCCAAAACTGTCTCCTCTGCTCACCTGAGCCACCCATGGTCGTAATTGTGCTTCTTCATTATCTAAATCTCTCTGAACCAAAACCACTAATTCAAGCATCCTTTTTTCTGACCATGGTCTTCTGTTCTCCTATAAAGCCATGTGGATCACATCAGTGCCTTAATTTCATTTACACCTCTGCCTAAAACTTTTACTATCTTCCTGTCTTTAATTACTTTTATTCCAAGTTTATAACTCATAGTCTTCATTTTAAAATCCCTCTGTGAAACCTAACCTTTCTTTCCTGCTCTCCTTTTTTTTTTTTGAGTCAAACCCATCTAGAAAAATCCAACACTATTTCAAACTTCTTTTTTCCATGCTTATACCTAGAAAATCAAACATCACTTTGAGAAATTTACTTAACAGATTGAAACTGCTTTACATTTATGATAAATAACCTCAATAGGTCTCAACATCTAAACAATTCTACTGTGCTTCTCCAGGTAACTCTTCATCCACTTTCTGCAAGAACTATTTCAGACCTCCTCAATTTTCCTCAAATCTATGACTATCTCAGTTTATTGTTACTTCAATAGATACCCTTATCACTTAATTTACATTATGATTCTCTCTCTCTCAGATAGACAGACAGACACACACACACACCCTGAAATACTGATGATTTTCAGGTTGTAGACCTAGGTACCTAGCCTACACTCCTTTCCTTCTGAATACTATGCAATGTTTTTTCTCAAGATGCTCTCACCTGTGCCCAAAGCATCAATTACTATCCATATATCATGCGCTCCGAATAGATCCAAATATATAGCTCAGATCTTTATTTTGAGTTCCAAATCTAAATTTCAACTTGACTCCTTGGCATCTCCACTTGAATGCCTGAGAACTTAATTTATCTTCCCCTTCAAACCTAATTCTCATTCATGGCTTTCTATCTCAACAAATGGCAGAACCATTTATCCATCCCAAAATCCAAGTTGGAAATCTAAAATTTTTCTTAAATTTCCTTTCCTCTACCCAAGTCTCATTGCTATTACCTCAAATCTTTAAAATATGTCCATTTCTCTTCACCTTCAAAAACACTGCTACTACCTCTGCCAGACTTCAGTCTACACTGTCATCATCTCCCACTGTAAATCTTTTCTGGCCATATGCCTCCTCATTACCTAGCCCAGACTCCACATTTATGTAAAACATATATGATTATATCATTAAAAAATTTTATGATTATTTATTTTTGAGAGACAGAGGGAGAGCAGGAAAGGGGCAGAGACAGAGGGAGACACAGAATTTGAAGCAGGCTCCAAGCTCTGAGCTGTCAGCACAGAGCCTTATGCGGGGCTCAAACCCAGCAACTTCAAGATCATGACCTGAGCCAAAGTCAGACACTTAACTGACTGAGTCACCCAGGTGTTCCAGATCATATCATTCTTATGCTTAAAATCCTTCCAAGTTTTCTTAACCTTTTTAGAGTAAAAAACAAAGTTCCTAACATACTTTGAAACAACCATAAGACCAGGCCCCTACCTATCTTTCCAGCACATCTTAGCTAATCTACCCCTCACTCTCTATGCTCTCTAGACTACAATGTCCACAAAGGAAATGCCAGGCTATTTTGTTCCCCATCTTATTCTCGGTATGCACCAAAATGCCTGGAACCTGGGGGGTGTCAAATAAATAATAATTAAATGATTAATTAGTATCTAAGTGACTTGTTCAAGTCTTTTAGTATAATAAAACAGGAAAAGACCAAATCAGAGACCTCAAAAATTTTTCTAGCAGAGTCCAGACTTAGTCTCATCATTAACATGCTGGAGATGAGTGGAACTGAATATGGACCAGGAAAAAAGTGCAATGGTATCTTCCCCGCCAGATGCATCCACAATTCCTAATCTTTAACATCACTAACCCAGATTGAACTGGTAGTTCTAAAATACCACCAAAAAAGGAAGAGGAGTAGGAGGAGAAGGAAAAGAAGAGGAAGAGGAAAAAGGAAAGGAGGAGAAAAGATGGGGAGGAACAAGACTGCTAAGGCTTTGTAGCATTCACATCTGATATATCATTATTAACTTTTCATTAGGAAAAAAGTAAGATGACCATACAGAAGAGAGCTATAAGAAACCAAAACCATTTTGTTTTCACCCCTGCCTTAAAGTGCTTCTCTTTCATTTTACCTTCTTTGTAATGGGTCTTGAAAATCATCATTTTTAGCACAGCAAACTAAACAAGCTCTTGGCATTTCTGATACAAAGGAGGTGCCATAATTTCATGCCTTTGCAAACACACACTGTGAGCAATCAAGGGAAAAGGAAAATTAAAAACTAATTCTGCTGTTTATTCTACTCATTTATTTTATCAGTCATCTCAGCCTCACACTGAATAACAATCAACAGTGTTTGACAGACACACCTAGGGGAGGCTAGACATCTTCTCTCAAAATCTCCAGAAAGCTGGAAAGGAAAGCCAAAAAACAATGCTTCAGGGGGCCGTCTCTAATTATGCAATCAATAGCATCAGCACTAACATTTCTACTAAGTGTAAAACTTCTGAAATCAGAAATTGCAAAGCGATATCAATAATTCAAAAACCAGAGTTCCTCTACCATAAACTCAAAATATTTGAGGTCCTAAAGGTATGACAAGGAAGACTGCCTTCAGAAAGATAGAGACTTGAAAGAATGGAAACCAATCACTAAAGTGTATCTGTGCCCACATCTAACTGCAATTATGTGACTCTCCCTTCTTGAATTTTGGTAGCTTGGAGTTCATCTTGAGGTCCATGATGACGCCTTTAGTGTAAATTCCATTTATCTTCACCAGCATTATTTATAATGCATAAAACCAAATTATCCATCAGAGAAGAGCCAGTCATTTGCTGCTTCTGAAACCCTTCTCAAGAGTTTGAGGTGGGAGCTGGAAAGGATGGGAGTCATTTACTTTAATTATCCTTAAACATCAACATTACAAGTCAATAGGGCAGACCTAGCTTTACTCAAAACAGTAAGAAAATGTGCAACAGAGCACACTGCACAAAAGAATGCTACTCAGGTATGTGGACCTCAATATCAACAATCTACCTTCAATCTTTGTAGTTGTCAGTAATAATTATGAATGTATTCTTTACCGCTGTCTTTATTTCTAAACAAATCTCAGCCAATTGACCAATCAGTAAGTATTTATCAAGGAGTGTTTGCAGGTTGTTTTCCCTGGAAGGAGACTCTGTGACAGATATTTGTGTGCAGGAGTTTATTTATTGAAGATCAAAACTTGTGAGGGAGTGAGGGAAAGAAGACTGGAGGAGCTGAATTACAGTAAAGTTACACCTAGGGCCTTAGCTGATCATAGATCCCATGCATAGCTCTGAAACTGGCTGAATCTTCACCTATGAAGAGGAACCTTCAAATAGGGAGTCAGGGAAACTCAGCCTTTTGTACTTCCTCCACCCCCAATTAACCAGTATTGAAAACAGACTCTCTTCAGTGAAGGCATCTCCAAAACAGTGATTCATTTGAATGGTATTGATGGTCTGGGTGACATGGCACAGCATTCACTAAAAACCCTATTATGTGTCTGCTCTGTGAAGTCCCTGGCATTAGCAAATTCTAGAGAACACATAACTGACAACTAACAAACTCTTACTTACCCCTTGTGTCCCAGCCCAAATATTTATGAGGTCTATGGAGATTTTCCAGACAAAGATCAGTCGCTCCCCATTCTGTTCTCTCGTCACTGCAACATAGGTTTGTGGTAATTCTTTTATTTATTTAGTTATTTTTAATGTTTTATTTATTTCCAGGAGAGAGAGAGAGAGAGACAGCGTGAGCAGGGGAGGGTCAGAGAGGAGGGAGTCACAGACTGAAACAGGCTCCAGGCTCTGAGCTGGCAGTCAGCACAGAGCCCAACGCGGGGCTCGAACCCACGAACCGCGAGATCATGACCTAAGCGAAAGTCGGACGCTTAACCGACTAAGCCACCCAGGCGCCCCAGGTTTGTGGTAATTCTTATCAAACAAATCATACATCATTGATTCCTGGTCTGTGTCCCACACCAGCCCATGTGTTTCTTGAGAATAAGTTGCAATTTAAATATCACTTTCCTAACTAAAACCTCCCAAACCACCCTATCTTAGTAACAGTATTACATTTGTGATTCTCCAGAACATTAAGCTTAGGTTTCTACCTAGCATTTATCTTCATTCATTATTTTTAGATTTATCTATTTGCCTTTAGTAAGACAATTGTCAGACAATAAATAAACATTAAAAATAAATAAACTAATCATTTGAATAGCTGTTGGTTTTATATTTGTATTGAACTTAATTATTGACATACAATAAATTAAATTCTGGTTATGTATTTAAGTATTGTTGGAATTTAACAAGTCTTCCATTTTTTTTTATATCAAGAAGCCAGTTTATGGACATATATACCTCATTTATTTTCAACTCTCAATTTGAGGTATTTATTTCATGGCAGCTTCTTAGCCAATGGAGCCACCCAGGTGCCCATCGTGGCAGCTCTTTTTTAAGACTTAAATTTTTTTTAGAAGAGTTTGAGATTCAAAACAAAACTGAAGGGAAGTACAAAAATGTCTCAGTTGCCTCCTCCCACCGCACATGCATGATCTTCCCCATTATCATCATCCCCCACCAGAATGGTCCATTTGTTACAATTGATGAACCTACACTGACACATCAAAATCACCCAACATCCATAGTTTACACTTGAGTTCATTCTTGGTATTGTACATTCTATGGATTTGGACCAATGTATGATGACATGTATCTACCATAAAATATCATTTAAAGTATTTTTCACTGCCCTAAAAACCCTCCATGTTCTGCTTATTCATCCCTACTCCTCTGTATACCTCCTGAGCCCCTGGAAACCACTGATCTTTTAATTGTCTCCATAGGTTTGCCTTTTCCAGTATGCTATATGGTTGGAATTATACAGGATGAGCCTTACCTTATTGGCATCTTTCATTTAGTAATATGCATTTAAGGTACTTCTATGTCTCTTCATGGCTTGATAGCTTATTTCTTTTTAGTGCTGATAAATATTCCATTTTCTGGTTGTACCACGGTTTGTTTATTCACCTACTGAAGGGTATCTTGATTGCTTCCAAGTTTGGTAATTATTAATAAACCTATTATAAACATCTGTGTAAAGGTATTTGTATGGACATAGTTTTCAATTCCTTTGAGCAAATACCAAGTAGCATGATTGTATGCTAAGATTATGTTTAGCTTTGTAGGAAACTGCCAACCTGCCTTCCAAAGTGGCTGTACCATTTTGCATTCCCACTACCAATGAATGAGAGTTCCTGTTGCTCCTCATCCTTGCTAGCATTTGATGTTGTCAGTGTTCTACAGTTTAACTGTATTAATAGGTATGTCACGGTGTCTCATTGTTATCTTAATCTGCATTTCTATGATGACATATGATATGGAGCATCTTCTCATATTTGCCATCTGTAAATCTATATTGGTCAAGGTCTACCAAGGTCTTTGGTCCATTTTTTAATCAAGTTGTTTCTTTCCTAATTATTGGGTTTTAAGAGTTCTTCATAAATTTTGGATAACAGTCACTCATCAGATATGTCTTTTGCAAATATTTTATTCTAGTATATGGCTTGTCTTATCATTTTCATGATATTACTTTCACAGAATTTTTTTTAATTTTAATAAAGTCTAATTTATCAATTATTTCTTTCATGGATGCTGTCTTTTGTGTTATATCTAAATGGTATCACCATACCCAAGGTAATCTCCGTTTATTCTATTGATATTTTAGTCACTGATGCATTTGCTCAATTTTCTGGATCCCTAATTAATACATCATTACTCTATGAACATTAGAAAACGTAATTGCCAAAGTGCCTAGATTTCTAGCATTCAATGTTTCTTCTTTATAATCAGGATTCATAAAACTACTAAAAGAGTACTTTTTTAAAAAGAAATCAAGGGAAACTCCTAAATATATAATGGTTTGTATACTAGATTTGGGCTCTCTTGTAGGTGATATTGACTTTGATCATTCAGAGGGAATTAAAAGTCATTAATTGAATACATTTAAGATGTGTGTGAAATTTAGAAAGGGTACTCTTTTTTTCCGCAGCAATTTTATTTTGTCTTTCTACTCTGCTACAGTAGTATATTTTGGTTGCAAAAGCCTCTGAATGCAGAGGTTAATTATCTTCCAGGTAAACTAGGCTGTTCTATTATTAAACATACCCTCTACTATTGCTATCAAGTCTCTAAGAGTATAAGTAGATTTAATGGCATCCACAACTACCATATCTGAGATTTAGATTATCCAAACTGAGTCCAAGGTCAAAACAGTCCAGTTCCTGATTTATAAACATTCACTTTGCAGAAAAAGTTTAAAAAGTTATTGGCTACCTGTCTATCACTCAAGCTTTGGAAGAGCAGTTCTTTGAGTTCAGAAGTAGAAAGTGTTTAATACAAAAACAGGAACACAGAAAGGGAATTGGTCCTGAAGTCTAGATTTGGGCTGGACCCATCAAAAGTTAGTGCACAATCATTTAAAAAAAATCACATCAGGGTGCCTGGGTGGCTCAGTTGGTTAAGTGTCTGACTTCTTGATTTCAGCTCAGATCATCATCTTACTATTCATGAGATTGAGCCCTGAACTGGGCTCCATGCTGACAGCACTGCGCCTATTTGTGATTTCCTCTCTCCCTCTATCTCTCTGCCCCTAACCCCCTGAAATAAATGAACATTTATTTAAAAAATCACCCCTACTCACTCTAATACAAGATAACCCAATGGCTAAATGTTTTTTAAAATTTTTTAGTGTTTATTTTTGAGAGAGAGCGACAGAGACAGCATGAGCAGGTCAGGGGCAGAGAGAGAGGGACACAGAATCTGAAGCAGGCTCCAGGCTCTGAGCTGTCAGCACAGAGCCTGACATGGGACTTGTACTCAACAAGCTGTGAGATCATGACCTGAGCTGAAGTCAGATGCTTAACCTACTGAGACACCCAGACTCCCCTAAATGTTTCTTATTCTAGATTCCAACAACCTGGTTCTAAATCTCATTTCTACTCCTGCAAGATATGTGTTATAAATACAAACTTTTATATCATTGTGTTCATTTGCTTACCTGTAAAACACGATAATAATGGGATTTATCTCATAGGATATCTATGAGACTAAGGGATTCATCTATGGAAACTGCTCAGAACCATAGCTAAGACATATGAAGTGGTATTAAAGATAGTAGTATAAATTAGTGTTATTGAACCAACCACTTCTATCATAACAAATTAGCTGAGGCAATGAAAATTCTAATAGAAAGAAAGAAGAGAAGAAAGGAAGCCTAGAGCAATACAGAATGAAGGGTATTTATTCAGAAGTGAATGAAGGCACAAGGTGCTGGAAAAGTAAAGCACCAGAAGAATAAAAGTACAGAATAGGGTGTGGAATGGTGTCAAGAAACATTTAACCTGATCACTAAAATCTTGGCCATGACTGAAATTATATCAGAAAAGAAGCAACCACTTCCTTACCCTTCTACATCTTCTTTCTTTTTGCACAAAATGACCAATATTTCTTAAAATGCAGAATTCATTCTAGTGCTAAGGCCTTCAAAGACCTCTATGATAATCTAAGAACCAATTGCTTCTAACATTGTTTCTATTGTAAACCAAGTTCTAAATTCTAACTAGGACTCTACAATTGAAACTTTGGGTACAGACTTTTGCCAAGTCTTTTGCAACTCCAAGCAGAACCCTGGGCGATAACCTACATATGAAGTCCAAGGAATAGAAATACAATGTAAAGGACCAGAGTCCTGATGACAGTGGCTGATACTCAGACCCCAAAATGGAAATATAGGAACCATCTGTTAAAAATGCACACTTTATGAGTTGTAAGCCATTGGGGCCTTTTAAAGGCATTACTATGTTAAGCATGTCTGGAATCACACTGGTTATTGGGTGCTCAGAAAAGGAAGCAGGGTCCAGCTAACCCTGGGCACTAGTAGTTTAACAGAAGCAAGAATAAAGGGAAGAAGGCTATTAAGTGGGCCTCTTCAGGGAGCAACACGGGGTGGGGGGTGGGGGAGAGGAGGATGCTGTACAGATCTATTTCCCCAAACACTCTAAACAAATGTAGATTCTGATATATTGGGCCAGTGTTTAGTGTTTCCAGAGGGGGAGCCACTTCAAAAACAGTCATGTTAAGGCAAGAGGAGAGAAATTCTTTTTCCAAAAATTATGTAATTCAAGCTTCTTAAGAATCTCCAGTTGCTTATATGAGCACATATTCTGTACCAAAATGAGGGCAAATCACTTATAGGTAATATCTTACTTAACTTTTATTAAGAAGTTCTATGATTGACTGATATTACTCCATATTATTGATAAGGGAACTGAGAACCACAGTGAATAAGACAGTACGTAGTTTTTACAAGGTCATAAAACTGTTTCATGGTAAAACTTCAAATTCCTCACCAGAGCCTGCAAAGCAATATAGTTTGCACTAATAAGAGGACATATTCCATAAAATATTTTGCTCTCTGTTTCTCAAGCAAAGAAACAGAAAGTAAGAATAACAATTTGGAATTTCACCAAAAAACTTAGACTTGTTTTAAATATAATAAACTTCTGCAATTTCGGATACACTGATGATTCTTAGAGACAGATAAGCACCTCTTGCATATATCCTTCTTAAGTAGATAGTATTACAAAGCTTTATAACAGATCATGCAAGTTAAAGATTCAAAAAAAATTTTTTTGAACCTTTAACTTTTTTTATTTAAGAAAAAAAATAAAAGTTCTTAAAAACAAGTAATATGATTTTGTTTCCTAATTCACATGATTTCACAGACACACACACACACACACACACACACCCTCTTACTTCTTCCCATGTCCTCAAGCAGACAATAGTCCATTATAAACACATTAGATTAATTTAGTCCTGCCTTTTCTGAATTGTTAACTTGTTTTATTCTGGCTGTCTATATGTCAGTGTACATTAACTCTTAAGAGAAAAATTAGAATATCCATTGCAAAGTTTAGCTAAACTTCACCATAATTCTCCCTTGACAACTTGATCTTTTGATCTTTTTTTTTAATCTATGTCCCAGTTTACAGTCAGAGAAAGAATCAAGAGGGTGAAGTTGATGTTAAGCAGGAAAGCATTTTTGCCCTGAAAAATTTCATTGTATAAAATCACTAACTCCAGGAACCAGAATAAGATTTAAAATGCCATCTTTAAATATTACTTTTAAAGATTTTTTCAAGCCAGCATAAAAATGGAAATGGTGCAAGGAGACTGATAGAGACATATCAGACATGTAATTAAAGCTATAGGTGTGCAGAGTACTGTCAGCCCAGACATGTATTGTCACTGGTAAAGAAAAAAAGAAAAGAGCTACAGACTTTTAAAGAATCTTTTACCAGTTAAATATACCAAAAATATTCCCAAGACTTAGGAAATGTTGTACAATATGTGTCAAAGAGAAGTCTCATTCTTTTTGCAGTTCTGCTTAATGTTTTATGTTCCCATCATTTCTGTTCCCTCCTCTTTTGGTGATATACATGTCATGTGTCTGTGGACCTAAAGGGAAAACTCACATAAACACAATGTCTGCATTGACAACTTTACAGTTCGTCCAGAGTAAAGACAGCATCTATTGAGTGTGATACAATTCCATTGCAGTGTATCAGCAAGAGAGTCTGTAAAAGGGAAAGGCTAGATGCTAAGTGCCTATTCTGTCTACTAGGTAAATAAGGCATACTGCCCACTTTTTCTGAAATTTGAATGTCCCAGTTAGATCAAAGACTGGTAATTAAAATAATTTTATGTCTTTTTTTTTTTTTTTAATGTCATGATTTCATTTGAAATCATGGGAGAGCCATTCATTGACCTCAGATGAAATTCCCATTTGGAAAATACTGGAAGTTAATTTACACAATATTAAGTCCAGTAGAGGAATATGCCATTAATTAAGATCTTATGAATCTTGCATTTACATGGAAGGCAATGAAGATAGCAAATATTTGACCAAATTAAATGACTAAACAGGACCCTTTGGTCAGAAGTGGCAAAAATTCAGCAGAAGCTAGCTTAAACAATACTATGTTTAAACAATACAATGTTAAAAGTGACAGAAAATAACATTTACTGAGAATTTTCTGTATTCCAGACATTTAGCTAAGTATTTCTCATACCTTAGCTCTCAGAGAAATCCCATGAAATAAAGACTATTATCTGTTTCTTGACAGTTGAGGAAATGAGGCTCAGAGAGTTTAAGGCACTTATCCACACCCACAAAGCTAGATAGTGATGGCTTGGGTTCAGAACTGAGGCAGTTTGATGCTGAAGCCCAAGCTTTTAACCACTACGCCACTAGGAAAGAAAGGAAACTTAATAGAAGAAAACTGGGGGTGTTCACAAATCAAAGGGAGGACATAACAATGTCTCACAAAGGTGGGAGAGAGGACAGGAAATAAAAGGAAGAATTCTCTTACATCAAAATCGTCTTGTGTCCTCTCCTCTGGCACACTAGCAGTCACCATGTGTCAAGGAGGGCCGGCTCCCAATGTCCCACCGTCACTGCTAGAGTGGAAAGGGTACAGCCCCACCAAAACCAGGTCCCAATATTAGAACATTCTAGGGAAGGGTTCCATGAGAACCTGCCCTTGGCCATGAACACTGTGCTGGTGAAATGTTACAGATGGTCCATTTGCAAGTTTGAAGGGGCAGGAAGTGTTTAGAGCCATTATGGAACCACATGGAGAGAACTGGGAAGGAGTGGTTCCCCCTAAAAAGAAAAGTGCTGTTAACAGGAAAAATACAGGTGATTGTATTAGGATGGAAATAACAGTAGATAGCCATTATGCTTGGACTCAGAGGTTCTGGATTCCAGCTTTGGCTTAAGTATGATGAATCGGGGGTCTTTGGGAATGTCTTTGCATTCTTCATGTCTTTTAAACTGCCTAAAAAGAATAATCATTCTTGTCCAACCTACTTTACAATCCTTTCTAATAAGGGACTTTTCAAAAAATTAAAAGTCATCCATGTGATTTATGATCATTTCAACAAGGCAATGCTTTGTACTATTTTGGGAAATAAAAACATTTATGAACTGAGTAAATTGTGTACAAGATTTTGGCTTGCTGAAGACACAATTTCTTTCAAGGACTTTAATAGTACTGCATAAAATACCAAATTTCAAGTGTGAAATGTATGCTAAATATATTTTTTAATTTATTTATTAAAGTAGATATAAAAAGCCTTTGGCTGATACTTTTTAACACTTTTCATACTTCTATAATAAAATAATTATACCAAAATCTTCCACATACTTTTCACTAATTAAATTTATATTTTTGTAATTCATTCTTTAACTCATCTATGCATGTACTTACTTATTCATCCAAGGTATATTAATCTCCTACCATAATGAATCCAGATTAATAAGTCTGACTCTATTAATAAATAGGCAGCCAATAGGCCCTGTTGACTCCACTCAACAAATCCCACTAGTTAGCAATGGCCTCAAATTTGCCTGCTTTACTGAATCTAACAGTCTTGTTCCACCATAAAATATTATTTTCCCCCAAGGGAATGAGAATTTATAATAAAATTTTAATTTCCTAGAAGCACAGATAGCCTCTTCTGAATTTTGTTTTGCGTCCAAAACTTGGTATGTCACTATTGCTTCTATCAAACTCCATACTACTGGATGGCTCAGCCCGCATGAATCCACTGGAAGGTGGATTCCTTAACAGATAAGAGAGGAACTCTCCCTATGGATCTGAGAAAGAATTTCAAGAGAGATGTGGACCACAAAAATTCCTCCAGGAATTTGAAAACCCCTTGAACCATCTTATTCTTCTAATCCCTCATCTAATTTACATAATCATAAGAGCAAATGTCTACCCAAAGAATTAAAGTGAGGAAAAAGCATCCCTTGCTTATCCCAATTAGCAATATCCACCTTAGGAATAGAAATAGGAGCAAAACATCCTTCCTATTTGTCTAATGTACTACCATTAAGCACCCAAGATTATGTTTGCTCATTTTCCAGAAGATTAATAAGTCTCTTCTTACACTCCAGTGACTCACAGAAATAGTCTTTCTCTTTCCTCAGTGGCTCAAGAGACTTTATATTCACCACCAATTCTTGCATACATGCCACCATATAAACAATTCCTATGGGTCACTTTACATGTCACTAAGCAGACCATGTATATTATGAAAGGACGGATATAAATATTGAGTTCAACTGAGTCTACATTAGCAGAGAATCAAAATAGGACTAGAAAGAAACTTCTTATAAAACTCAGAAAGTTCAGCATTGGTTTCTCCCATACTGACAGGAATCAGAATGACCAGTGCATCTTTTATTCAGTGGCTGGGAAGAAATTACAAAAATACTTTGAAAGCCAAAATAATTCTGAAATAAAAAGGCACTGTCCAAATGGAATTTGATGTGAAAGGTCCTGGCCCCATTTGGCAGCACAGAAACCCTCTGCTCAGATTTGGCTATCTCTATGGCAAATCCCCTAAAATACTCCAATCCATGTTCCCGGAACATTTAAATTTAGAATGTAATTTACAGAGGAGCCCTCCAAATCCAACACATTCAGAAGCACTCACTGAATGGAGTCATATTTGTATTCAGTACTGGAAGATGCTAACTGCTGCCTGCTAACAGTGGTACAGTTTGCTGAAATTTCTATTTTAAATCCAACATCCTTTGTTAGAAGAGTTAGTCTGTGCCATTGTGTTTTAAGTTTCCTGCCAAAGGCATCCCCTAGCTTCTGGAAGTAGCTGACAGATAGATGCTTCCTTTATGATAGAACCGGACTGTCCATCCATGTGTTTTAAGGAGATGTCCTGTTGAAAGCTGGGGTTTTCCATCTGTTTTATGTGCTGCTCCCAACAAAGGAGAAACTGTGATGATAAAAAGAAAGTACCAGAGAAGGGAGAGAGCATACTATCTTCTACTCGAAATTGAAGGCTGCTGTGTTTGTTTCTGCAACCTCAAAAATCAGCTGAAATCTAAAAAGAAAATGGGAATAGATTTGTCTTAGAAGTATCTAAAAAGAATGCTAAGCAGCAAGAGAAGCTTTGTCATTCAGAATAGATTTTCCAAATGTCTGAGTATCATGTCCCTTTCTAGAGCATTTCCTGACATGCTATGTCCTTCCCTGCCCACTTAGTATCCACACTGTGTAAACTCCTACTTCTCTTGACTTCCAGACCTGGGGGATACAAGGCTAACCCTGCCTCCAGCGATACTGTCAAGGAGTGGAAGTGTCCCCAGGACTTTAGGTCCACACAAAAGAGACTCCTTTTCAGAGAAGGCCTTCCTTGACATGCAGACTCAATTAGGCTTCTCTGTTATAGATTGGACTACAATCCTGTACTTTTCCTTCATACCACTTATTCTTACTACACAAATGTCATTAAATTATTATTTATATTTGCTTACTGCAGGTTGTTTGAAGGAAATGAATAAACAAATACCACTAAAACACAGGGAAATCCTTGGGTTAAAACCACGAGAAATTTATTTAGGATGCTTTGTTCCAAAATACCTAATGAAACAGAAGAAAAAGAAGGAAGGAAGGAGCAGAGGGAGAAAAAGAAGGAATGAGAGATGGGAAGACTGATTCACCTGAGGGAATAGCCCGTGGTAAAAGCAGTTTAAGATAATGGTGCATCTGGAGTTCAAACAACGTGACCACATCTAGTTTCTCTCTGTGTATTCTCAGCTCTGTTTTGACGAGGTTGGCTCCTTTTAGTGGCCTTGCTTCATGGTTACATGTTTATTGGCTTATGCCTAGTGGACAATAACAGAAAGTCTGCTTCTTTAATAGCTTAACTAAAGACATAGAATTGAGTCCTTCTGGCCATGTCTTGACTTGGCACACATGCCCATCCTTGAGCCAATCAATGTGGCAGGGATTTGTGGACATGCTAATTAGCTTAAGCCAATCAAAACTCATTCTCTGAGCCAAGCACAGGTTGTTACCTTCCAAATCTCATGATTGGAAAATCCAGGGTACTCTTCAAAAGACATAAAGTAAAAATGCAGGCTATGGGGACAAGAAACAAATGTTCACATGAGTGACTTATTAGATTTTTGCGTTGGAAGCCACAAAAAGGTTTTCAGTGGAGAAACAGCTAATCTAGGTTTAGATTTTTAACTGGCATCAATGTGGAATAGTTAGGTATCAAGGGAAGAGAATATTAAACAGAACACCGAATTATAATATATTTAAACACAATGCCTCATTTCCCCATATTTTAGAGAAGGCACCAAAACATAGGTTATCACATGCTTTGAGCAGCTTTTTACCAATATAAAGTCTGCAACTCAACTAGAGCACCCAAATAATTTGCTATGGATTGAGTGTTCATGTCTTCCTCCAAAAATTCATATGTTGAAACCCAGTCCCGAGTTTAAGGTATTTGGAGGTAGCCTTCTGCAGGTGATTAGGTCATGGGGTGGGGCCACATGAATGGGCTTGGTGCCCTTATAAAAGGAAACAGAAGAGATCAATCTTGCCCTTTCTGACACATGAGGACACAATGAGAAGATAGCTGTCTGTGAAATAGGGTGTGGGCCTTCACCAGACACCAAATCTTGAACTTTCTGGCCCTCAGAGCTGTGAGAAATAAATGTTGCTTAGGTCACCAGTCTATGGTGTTTTTGTTACAGCAGCCCTAACAAACTAAGACATAATTCTAGTACTATTTATGCTAAACACAGGAAGGAAGGGAATCTTTCTTATCTCATCTGAAGTCACATTAGCTAAAACAGTATATCAGTTAGTGTTGCTGCATAAAAATCACACAAAAAGTTAGTGGTTGACAAACCAAACAAATATATAGCACACAATCTTATCGATATGCAATTTGGACTAGTCTCAGCTGATTTGGGCCTAAAGTGTTGACTTCAGCCAGGATTCACTAGAGCCAGCTACCAGTTATATGGGGTCCCTAGTTTTTCCTTAATGGGGTCAATCAATGCCAAGTAGTTTATCCCAAGTTTACAAACAGAGTGGCAGTATGGTTCAAGAAAAGGAAGAGAGGAAGACCCAGTGTACAAATGCTTTTCAAGTCTCTGTTTATATCACATTTGTAAATGTCTATTGACTAAATCAAGCCATATGGTCAATGCCAGAGTCAGTGTGAGAAACCATTACTCAGAGGCATGGAAAGGGGAATATATGAAAAAATAAGGCTATTTTGGTAACCAATATACCATAGAAACCAACAATTTGACCCGAAGTATTAACCACAGGATTATTTCTTACTTTTAAACTTGGAGAAACATTATTTCTAATTAAATCTTCATAAATTCTCAGTGCTGGCAGGATTGAAGATAGTATTTCTTATTCTTTCCAGCAGGCAATTACCCTAACACTCAAGTTTTGGAAAATTGGGGTGATGAGTTTTTCTTTGCTATCTCACTTAATATCACTGCATTAAGCCTCTCTGGCATATTACAAATACACTGCTAGTAAAATTCATAGGGGTTTTTTTCTTAAGTGAAAAAATAGAAATACAAATTCTAATTAGTACCCATTTAATTGAATTCTGATCTTAATATTATCAGTGCTGCTCTCATTATTAATCTACACTAACCAGTTTCAATCAATTCTCAACAGTGAATCTCAATCAAAAGCTCATGATAACCTGTTCAACTTGCAAATCAGGTTTCTGCAAATTAAGTTTCTGACAACAATGAAGTCTACTAAAAACTCCATAAACTGGATAAATTAATATCTATCTGGGGACACTTGGGTGGCTCAGTTTGTTAAGCATCCAACTCTTGATTTTAGCTCAGGTCATGATCTCAAGTTTCATGAGATTAAGCCCCACATCCACTGCACTGGTGATGCAGAGCCCAGTTGGGATTCTCTCTCTCTCCCCCACTTTCTCCATCCCTCCTCTGCTTGTTCATTCTCTCTCTCTCTCTCAAAATAAATAAATAAACTTCAAAAAATATCCATCTTAATGAAACTGAGAAAGTACTGAATCAAGAAATCTAAAAACCCAACCTTCCCTTTTATCCAAGAGAGAGTAACAAGGGTCAGATTTACCCTCTTACCTGAAATAACTAAAACCATACAAAATATATGAAAAATTAATTTTCAGAAAACAGATAGTTTGGGACACTGATCCTTTAGAGAAATGAAATATACAACTGCATCTACTTTTCCTACTTACTGACTGGAGAGAGTTTCCAAGTTGCAATGCAAGGAAAGAGAGCCCAAACAGAGCCTAGAGTCTTCCTCATTTAGAGACACAGTTGAGAATTCAGAAAGGCCACAGTGACTAGAATTTATAGGACAGATTATCAGAGAGGACCAATGTATATGGATAGGTAAGAACTAGAAAGAGAGCAGAAGGGGGAGATTCAAGTATCTGCAAAGCTGCTCTCATTATCTTCAGCTGAGTACCTGAGGCCAGGTAAAGAACTATCAAAAAGGAGCAGATGAAATAATCCCTGGGGGGTGCCTGGGTGGCTTAGTCGGTTAAGTGTCCGACTTTCGCTTAGGTCATGATCTCGCGGTTCATGGGTTCGAGCCCCGCGTCGGGCTCTGTGCTGACTGCCAGCTCAAGAGCCTGGAGCCGATTTCAGAGTCTGTATCTCCCTCTCTTTCTGACCCTCCTCTGCTCACGCTGTCTCTCTCTCTCTCTCTCTCTCTCCTAGAAATAAATAAGAATATTAAAAAAAAAAAGAAAGAAAGAAAAAGAAATAATCCCTGGGGCTCACACGAGGTTTGGAGGAGTTTGTGTTCTCATCACCTAGACTGGAAAACCTTGTGATACACAGGTAGGGTACTCTGAAGCGTATTGTCTTAGTGGTGGGGAAAACAGCCCTAGATTAAAGATTGCTCTGGTTCTGGGGCGCCTGGGTGGCTTAGTCTGTTAAGCGTCCGACTTTCGCTTAGGTCATGATCTCGTGGTTCGTGGGTTCGAGCCCCGCGTCGGGCTCTGTGCTGATTGCCAGCTCAGAGCCTGGAGCCTGTTTCAGTCTGTGACTCCCTCTCTCTGACCCTCCCCTGCTCGCGCTGTCTCTCTCTCTCCTAGAAATAAATAAAACATTAAAAAAAAAATTAAAAAAAAAATAAAATAAAGATTCCTCTGGTCCTCCCTAAAAAGGCTTAAGAACAAGCCATAAAATAATCAGACTGTTTCCATGCAATTAAATTGCATCCCAGAATAAGATCAAGAATATTTATAGAAATGAAAATATCCAAGGGAAAATTCCCATTTTCATTCCAAAAAATTACTAAATTTAAAAAATTATTAGGCATGTAAAGAAGCGGCAAAATACAACCCACAGTTAAGGGGGAAAAAGTAGAACCAGGAACAGAAATGACACAGGATAAAACTGGTAAAGACAGCAAACCAGTTGTTATAACTCTAATCCATATAACGAGTGTTCATACATTTAAAAAGATAAAGGAAATCATGAGCTCAGCAGGGTTTTCCATAGAAATTGATTTTAAATTTTATAGAGAAAAGAAAAGGACCTACTAGAGACAAAATGATCTTCAAAAAAATTGTTGGAAAATTATACTATCTGATTTTAAAATTTATTATGAAGCTATATAATAAGACAGTGTGCTAGCAATATAAAGATAGGCAAACATACCAATGAAACAGGACTTACATATACCCACGCATATACTATTATGATCACTGGCAAAGATGCCGTGGAATTAAGTGAGGAAAGGACAATATTTTCAATGAATAGTGATAAACATAGACCTTAACCCTTACCTTACATAATTTATAAAAATTAACTAGAAATAAATCATAGACTTAAACATAAGAGTTAAAATTACATGAGGAAAGGAAAAAGGACATTGGTTTCTTAAATGGGGTACAAAAAGCCTAAATCATAATAGAAGAAAGTCAATAAATCAGACTTCATCAAAATTAAAGATTTTTCTTTTCAAAAGATAGTCATAAAAATGAAAAAGCAACTCAATGTTTATGGGAAATAGTTTTGAAACATATATCAACAAGAGACATAATTAGAATACGTAATAAACTCCTACCCACTTAACAACAAGAAGATTTGAAGAGATCCCTCACCAAAGAAGATATGTGTATGGATGGCAAATAGGCACATATATAGTCATTTTGAGAAATGTAAATTAAGACCACAATAAGAAAACAGGACAGATCCACAAGAAAGGCAAAGATTAAAAAGACTGATCATGTCAAGTGTTGGCAAGAATGTGGAGCAACTGAAAATCTTACATATTGATCATGGGAATATAAAATAGTTAAATTATTTTGAAAGACAATCTGTTCTTTTCTTCAATTTCTTTTCTTCCTTTTTTTCCCCCTAATAATCTTGATCCTAACTTTATGTAATTGAGCCAACCTTAACTAGTTAAAAAAAAATAAATTCAAAATAGAAACATGAGAAGCAGGAAGCAGAGAGGAATAGAAGTGCTTTTCTTTATTCCTCCCACTGGGTACAAATGAGTTAGGGATTATATACACAGTAAACATGAGAAGATTGAAATGTGGAGAGAGAAGAAAGATAAGCTATAGGCTACAGGACCCAAGCAAGGAATGACACAGTGATAAGTTCCCTGGTT